>NW_027194123.1:0-37461 GCF_032444005.1 Ranitomeya imitator
TGTGTGCTGCATGTATCTGATATGTGAGTGCTATGTGTGCTGCATGTGTCTGATATGTGAGTGCTATGTGTGCAGCATGTATCTGATATGTGAGTGCTATGTGTGCTGCATGTGTCTGATATGTGAGTGCTATGTGTGCTGCATGTGTCTGATATGTGAGTGCTATGTGTGCAGCATGTATCTGATAAGTGAGTGCTATGTGTGCTGCATGTATCTGATATGTGAGTGCTATGTGTGCTGCATGTGTCTGATATGTGAGTGCTATGTGTGCAGCATGTATCTGATATGTGAGTGCTATGTGTGCTGCATGTGTCTGATATGTGAGTGCTATGTGTGCTGCATGTATCTGATATGTGAGTGCTATGTGTGCTGCATGTATCTGATATGTGAGTGCTATGTGTGCTGCATGTGTCTGATATGTGAGTGCTATGTGTGCTGCATGTATCTGATATGTGAGTGCTATGTGTGCTGCATGTGTCTGATATGTGAGGGCTATGTGTGCTGCATGTGTCTGATATGTGAGTGCTATGTGTGCTGCATGTGTCTGATATGTGAGTGCTATGTGTGCTGCATGTATCTGATATGTGAGTGCTATGTGTGCTGCATGTATCTGATATGTGAGTGCTATGTGTGCTGCATGTGTCTGATATGTGAGTGCTATGTGTGCTGCATGTATCTGATATGTGAGTGCTATGTGTGCTGCATGTGTCTGATGTGAGTGCTATGTGTGCTGCATGTATCTCATATGTGAGTGCTATGTGTGCAGTATGTGTCTGATATGTGAGTGCTATGTGTGCAGCATGTATCTGATATGTGAGTGCTATGTGTGCTGCATGTGTCTGATATGTGAGTGCTATGTGTGCTGCATGTGTCTGATATGTGAGGGCTATGTGTGCTGCATGTGTCTGATATGTGAGTGCTATGTGTGCTGCATGTATCTGATATGTGAGTGCTATGTGTGCTGCATGTGTCTGATATGTGAGGGCTATGTGTGCTGCATGTGTCTGATATGTGAGTGCTATGTGTGCTGCATGTGTCTGATATGTGAGTGCCTATGTGTGCTGCATGTGTCTGATATGTGAGGGCTATGTGTGCTGCATGTGTCTGATATGTGAGTGCTATGTGTGCTGCATGTATCTGATATGTGAGTGCTATGTGTGCTGCATGTGTCTGATATGTGAGGGCTATGTGTGCTGCATGTGTCTGATATGTGAGTGCTATGTGTGCTGCATGTGTCTGATATGTGAGTGCTATGTGTGCAGCATGTATCTGATATGTGAGTGCTATGTGTGCTGCATGTGTCTGATATGTGAGTGCTATGTGTGCTGCATGTGTCTGATATGTGAGTGATATGTGTGCTGAATGTATCTGATAAGTGAGTGCTATGTGTGCTGCATGTATCTGATATGTGAGTGCTATGTGTGCTGCATGTGTCTGATATGTGAGGGCTATGTGTGCTGCATGTGTCTGATATGTGAGTGCTATGTGTGCTGCATGTGTCTGATATGTGAGTGCTATGTGTGCTGCATGTATCTGATATGTGAGTGCTATGTGTGCTGCATGTGTCTGATATGTGAGTGCTATGTGTGCTGCATGTGTCTGATATGTGAGTGCTATGTGTGCTGCATGTATCTGATATGTGAGTGCTATGTGTGCTGCATGTGTCTGATGTGAGTGCTATGTGTGCAGCATGTATCTGATATGTGAGTGCTATGTGTGCTGCATGTGTCTGATATGTGAGTGCTATGTGTGCTGCATGTATCTGATATGTGAGTGCTATGTGTGCTGCATGTGTCTGATATGTGAGGGCTATGTGTGCTGCATGTGTCTGATATGTGAGTGCTATGTGTGCTGCATGTGTCTGATATGTGAGTGCTATGTGTGCTGCATGTGTCTGATATGTGAGTGCTATGTGTGCTGCATGTGTCTGATATGTGAGTGCTATGTGTGCTGCATGTGTCTGATATGTGAGTGATATGTGTGCTGAATGTATCTGATATGTGAGTGCTATGTGTGCTGCATGTGTCTGATATGTGAGTGCTATGTGTGCTGCATGTGTCTGATATGTGAGTGCTATGTGTGCTGCATGTGTCTGATATGTGAGTGATATGTGTGCTGAATGTATCTGATAAGTGAGTGCTATGTGTGCTGCATGTGTCTGATATGTGAGTGCTATGTGTGCAGCATGTGTCTGATATGTGAGTGCTATGTGTGCTGCATGTATCTGATATGTGAGTGCTATGTGTGCAGCATGTGTCTGATGTGAGTGCTATGTGTGCTGCATGTATCTGATATGTGAGTGCTATGTGTGCTGCATGTGTCTGATATGTGAGGGCTATGTGTGCTGCATGTGTCTGATATGTGAGTGCTATGTGTGCTGCATGTGTCTGATATGTGAGTGCTATGTGTGCTGCATGTATCTGATATGTGAGTGCTATGTGTGCTGCATGTGTCTGATGTGAGTGCTATGTGTGCTGCATGTATCTGATATGTGAGTGCTATGTGTGCTGCATGTGTCTGATATGTGAGTGCTATGTGTGCAGCATGTATCTGATATGTGAGTGCTATGTGTGCTGCATGTGTCTGATATGTGAGTGCTATGTGTGCTGCATGTGTCTGATATGTGAGTGCTATGTGTGCTGCATGTATCTGATATGTGAGTGCTATGTGTGCTGCATGTGTCTGATGTGAGTGCTATGTGTGCAGCATGTATCTGATATGTGAGTGCTATGTGTGCTGCATGTGTGTGATATGTGAGTGCTATGTGTGCAGCATGTATCTGATATGTGAGTGCTATGTGTGCTGCATGTATCTGATATGTGAGTGCTATGTGTGCTGCATGTGTCTGATATGTGAGGGCTATGTGTGCTGCATGTGTCTGATATGTGAGTGCTATGTGTGCTGCATGTGTCTGATATGTGAGTGCTATGTGTGCTGCATGTGTCTGATATGTGAGTGATATGTGTGCTGAATGTATCTGATATGTGAGTGATATGTGTGCTGAATGTATCTGATAAGTGAGTGCTATGTGTGCTGCATGTGTCTGATATGTGAGGGCTATGTGTGCTGCATGTGTCTGATATGTGAGTGCTATGTGTGCAGCATGTATCTGATATGTGAGTGCTATGTGTGCTGCATGTGTCTGATATGTGAGTGCTATGTGTGCTGCATGTGTCTGATATGTGAGTGCTATGTGTGCTGCATGTATCTGATATGTGAGTGCTATGTGTGCTGCATGTGTCTGATGTGAGTGCTATGTGTGCAGCATGTATCTGATATGTGAGTGCTATGTGTGCTGCATGTGTGTGATATGTGAGTGCTATGTGTGCAGCATGTATCTGATATGTGAGTGCTATGTGTGCTGCATGTATCTGATATGTGAGTGCTATGTGTGCTGCATGTGTCTGATATGTGAGGGCTATGTGTGCTGCATGTGTCTGATATGTGAGTGCTATGTGTGCTGCATGTGTCTGATATGTGAGTGCTATGTGTGCTGCATGTGTCTGATATGTGAGTGCTATGTGTGCTGCATGTGTCTGATATGTGAGTGATATGTGTGCTGAATGTATCTGATAAGTGAGTGCTATGTGTGCTGCATGTGTCTGATATGTGAGTGCTATGTGTGCTGCATGTGTCTGATATGTGAGTGCTATGTGTGCTGCATGTGTCTGATATGTGAGGGCTATGTGTGCAGCATGTGTCTGATATGTGAGTGCTATGGGTGCTGCATGTATCTGATATGTGAGTGCTATGGGTGCTGCATGTGTCTGATATGTGAGTGCTATGTGTGCAGCATGTGTCTGACATGTGAGTGCTATGTGTGCTGCGTGTATCTGATATGTGAGTGCTATGTGTGCTGCATGTGTCTGATGTGAGTGCTATGTGTGCTGCATGTATCTGATATGTGAGTGCTAATGTGTGCTGCATGTGTCTGATATGTGAGTGCTATGTGTGCTGCATGTGTCTGATATGTGAGTGCTATGTGTGCTGCATGTGTCTGATATGTGAGTGCTATGTGTGCTGCATGTGTCTGATATGTGAGTGCTATGTGTGCTGCATGTGTCTGATATGTGAGTGCTATGTGTGCTGCATGTATCTGATATGTGAGTGCTATGTGTGCAGCATGTGTGTGATATGTGAGTGCTATGTGTGCTGCATGTATCTGATATGTGAGTGCTATGTGTGCTGCATGTGTCTGATATGTGAGTGCTATGTGTGCAGCATGTGTCTGACATGTGAGTGCTATGTGTGCTGCATGTGTCTGATATGTGAGTGCTATGTGTGCAGCATGTGTCTGACATGTGAGTGCTATGTGTGCTGCATGTATCTGATATGTGAGTGCTATGTGTGCTGCATGTGTCTGATATGTGAGTGCTATGTGTGCAGCATGTATCTGATATGTGAGTGCTATGTGTGCTGCATGTGTCTGATATGTGAGTGCTATGTGTGCAGCATGTGTCTGATATGTGAGTGCTATGTGTGCAGCATGTATCTGATATGTGAGTGCTATGTGTGCTGCATGTGTCTGATATGTGAGTGCTATGTGTGCAGCATGTGTCTGATATGTGAGTGCTATGTGTGCAGCATGTATCTGACATGTGAGTGCTATGTGTGCTGCATGTATCTGATATGTGAGTGCTATGTGTGCTGCATGTGTCTGATATGTGAGTGCTATGTGTGCTGCATGTGTCTGATATGTGAGTGCTATGTGTGCAGCATGTATCTGATATGTGAGTGCTATGTGTGCTGCATGTATCTGATATGTGAGTGCTATGTGTGCTGCATGTTCTCTGATATGTGAGTGCTATGTGTGCAGCATGTATCTGATAAGTGAGTGCTATGTGTGCTGCATGTGTCTGATATGTGAGTGCTATGTGTGCTGCATGTATCTGATATGTGAGTGCTATGTGTGCTGCATGTGTCTGATATGTGAGTGCTATGTGTGCAGCATGTATCTGATATGTGAGTGCTATGTGTGCTGCATGTATCTGATATGTGAGTGCTATGTGTGCTGCATGTGTCTGATATGTGAGGGCTATGTGTGCTGCATGTGTCTGATATGTGAGGGCTATGTGTGCTGCATGTGTCTGATATGTGAGTGCTATGTGTGCTGCATGTGTCTGATATGTGAGTGCTATGTGTGCTGCATGTGTCTGATATGTGAGTGCTATGTGTGCTGCATGTGTCTGATATGTGAGTGCTATGTGTGCAGCATGTGTCTGATGTGAGTGCTATGTGTGCTGCATGTATCTGATATGTGAGTGCTATGTGTGCAGTATGTGTCTGATATGTGAGTGTTATGTGTGCAGCATGTGTCTGATATGTGAGTGCTATGTGTGCTGCATGTATCTGATATGTGAGTGCTATGTGTGCTGCATGTGTCTGATATGTGAGTGCTATGTGTGCTGCATGTGTCTGATATGTGAGTGCTATGTGTGCTGCATGTATCTGATATGTGAGTGCTATGTGTGCTGCATGTGTCTGATATGTGAGGGCTATGTGTGCTGCATGTGTCTGATATGTGAGTGCTATGTGTGCTGCATGTGTCTGATATGTGAGTGCTATGTGTGTTGCATGTGTCTGATATGTGAGTGCTATGTGTGCTGCATGTGTCTGATATGTGAGTGCTATGGGTGCTGCATGTATCTGATATGTGAGTGCTATGTGTGCTGCATGTGTCTGATATGTGAGTGATATGTGTGCTGAATGTATCTGATATGTGAGTGCTGTGTGTGCAGCATGTATCTGATATGTGAGTGATATGTGTGCTGAATGTATCTGATAAGTGAGTGCTATGTGTGCTGCATGTGTCTGATATGTGAGTGATATGTGTGCTGAATGTATCTGATAAGTGAGTGCTATGTGTGCTGCATGTGTCTGATATGTGAGTGATATGTGTGCTGCATGTGTCTGATATGTGAGTGATATGTGTGCTGAATGTATCTGATAAGTGAGTGCTATGTGTGCTGCATGTGTCTGATATGTGAGTGATATGTGTGCTGAATGTATCTGATAAGTGAGTGCTATGTGTGCTGCATGTATCTGATATGTGAGTGCTATGTGTGCTGCATGTGTCTGATATGTGAGTGCTATGTGTGCAGCATGTGTCTGATATGTGAGTGCTATGTGTGCAGCATGTGTCTGATGTGAGTGCTATGTGTGCTGCATGTATCTGATATATGAGTGCTATGTGTGCAGCATGTGTCTGATATGTGAGTGCTATGTGTGCAGCATGTGTCTGATATGTGAGTGCTATGTGTGCTGCATGTGTCTGATATGTGAGTGATATGTGTGCTGAATGTATCTGATAAGTGAGTGCTATGTGTGCTGCATGTGTCTGATATGTGAGTGATATGTGTGCTGAATGTATCTGATAAGTGAGTGCTATGTGTGCTGCATGTATCTGATATGTGAGTGCTATGTGTGCTGCATGTGTCTGATATGTGAGTGCTATGTGTGCAGCATGTGTCTGATATGTGAGTGCTATGTGTGCAGCATGTGTCTGATGTGAGTGCTATGTGTGCTGCATGTATCTGATATATGAGTGCTATGTGTGCAGCATGTGTGTGATATGTGAGTGCTATGTGTGCTGCATGTGTCTGATATGTGAGTGCTATGTGTGCAGCATGTGTCTGACATGTGAGTGCTATGTGTGCTGCATGTATCTGATATGTGAGTGCTATGTGTGCTGCGTGTATCTGATATGTGAGTGCTATGTGTGCTGCATGTGTCTGATGTGAGTGCTATGTGTGCTGCATGTATCTGATATGTGAGTGCTATGTGTGCAGCATGTGTCTGATGTGAGTGCTATGTGTGCTGCATGTATCTGATATGTGAGTGCTATGTGTCCAGCATGTGTCTGATGTGAGTGCTATGTGTGCTGCATGTATCTGATATGTGAGTGCTATGTGTGCTGCATGTGTCTGATGTGAGTGCTATGTGTGCTGCATGTATCTGATATGTGAGTGCTATGTGTGCAGCATGTGTCTGATGTGAGTGCTATGTGTGCTGCATGTGTCTGATATGTGAGTGCTATGTGTGCTGCATGTGTCTGATATGTGAGTGCTATGTGTGCTGCATGTATCTGATATATGAGTGCTATGTGTGCAGCATGTGTCTGATATGTGAGTGCTATGGGTGCTGCATGTATCTGATATGTGAGTGCTATGGGTGCTGCATGTGTCTGATATGTGAGTGCTATGTGTGCTGCATGTATCTGATATGTGAGTGCTATGTGTGCTGCATGTATCTGATATGTGAGTGCTATGTGTGCAGCATGTGTCTGATGTGAGTGCTATGTGTGCTGCATGTATCTGATATATGAGTGCTATGTGTGCAGCATGTGTCTGATATGTGAGTGCTATGGGTGCTGCATGTATCTGATATGTGAGTGCTATGGGTGCTGCATGTGTCTGATATGTGAGTGCTATGTGTGCAGCATGTGTCTGACATGTGAGTGCTATGTGTGCTGCATATATCTGATATGTGAGTGCTATGTGTGCTGCGTGTATCTGATATGTGAGTGCTATACGTGCTGCATGTATCTGATATGTGAGTGCTATGTGTGCAGCATGTATCTGATATGTGAGTGCTATGTGTGCTGCATGTATCTAATATGTGAGTCCTCTGTGTGCTGCATGTATCTGATATGTGAGTGCTATGTGTGCTGCATGTATCTGATATGTGAGTGCTATGCGTGCTGCATGTATCTGATATGTGAGTGCTATGTGTGCTGCATGTATCTGATATGTGAGTGCTATGCGTGCTGCATGTATCTGATATGTGAGTGCTATGCGTGCTGCATGTATCTGATATGTGAGTGCTATGTGTGCTGCACGTATCTGATATGTGAGTGCTATGTGTGCAGCATTTATCTGATATGTGAGTGCTATGTGTGCTGCATGTATCTAATATGTGAGTCCTATGTGCGCTGCATGTATCTGATATGTGAGTGCTATGCGTGCTGCATGTGTCTGATATGTGAGTGCTATGCGTGCTGCATGTATCTGATATGTGAGTGCTATGTGTGCTGCATGTATCTGATATGTGAGTGCTATGTGTGCTGCATGTATCTGATATGTGAGTGCTATGTGTGCTGCATGTATCTGATATGTGAGTGCTATGTGTGCTGCATGTATCTGATATGTGAGTGCTATGCGTGCTGCATGTATCTGATATGTGAGTGCTATGTGTGCTGCATGTATCTGATATGTGAGGGCTATGCGTGCTGCATGTGTGTGATATGTGAGTGCTATGTGTGCTGCACGTATCTGATATGTGAGTGCTATGTGTGCAGCATTTATCTGATATGTGAGTGCTATGTGTGCTGCATGTATCTAATATGTGAGTCCTATGTGTGCTGCATGTATCTGATATGTGAGTGCTATGCGTGCTGCATGTGTCTGATATGTGAGTGCTATGCGTGCTGCATGTATCTGATATGTGAGTGCTATGTGTGCTGCATGTATCTGATATGTGAGTGCTATGTGTGCTGCATGTATCTGATATGTGAGTGCTATGCGTGCTGCATGTATCTGATATGTGAGTGCTATGTGTGCTGCATGTATCTGATATGTGAGTGCTATGCGTGCTGCATGTATCTGATATGTGAGTGCTATGTGTGCTGCATGTATCTGATATGTGAGGGCTATGCGTGCTGCATGTGTGTGATATGTGAGTGCTATGTGTGCTGCATGTATCTGATATGTGAGTGCTATGTGTGCTGCATGTGTCTGATACGTGAGTGCTATGTGTGCTGCATGTATCTGATATGTGAGTGCTATGCGTGCTGCATGTATCTGATATGTGAGTGCTATGTGTGCTGCATGTATCTGATATGTGAGTGCTATGTGTGCTGCATGTATCTGATATGTGAGTGCTATGTGTGCTGCATGTATCTGATATGTGAGTGCTATGCGTGCTGCATGTATCTGATATGTGAGTGCTATGTGTGCAGCATTTATCTGATATGTGAGTGCTATGTGTGCTGCATGTATCTGATATGTGAGGGCTATGTGTGCTGCATGTATCTGATATGTGAGTGCTATGTGTGCTGCATGTATCTGATATGTGAGGGCTATGCGTGCTGCATGTGTGTGATATGTGAGTGCTATGTGTGCTGCATGTATCTGATATGTGAGTGCTATGTGTGCTGCATGTGTCTGATACGTGAGTGCTATGTGTGCTGCATGTATCTGATATGTGAGTGCTATGCGTGCTGCATGTATCTGATATGTGAGTGCTATGTGTGCTGCATGTATCTGATATGTGAGTGCTATGTGTGCTGCATGTATCTGATATGTGAGTGCTATGTGTGCTGCATGTATCTGATATGTGAGTGCTATGCGTGCTGCATGTATCTGATATGTGAGTGCTATGTGTGCAGCATTTATCTGATATGTGAGTGCTATGTGTGCTGCATGTGTCTGATATGTGAGTGCTATGCGTGCTGCATGTGTCTGATATGTGAGTGCTATGCGTGCTGCATGTATCTAATATGTGAGTCCTATGTGTGCTGCATGTATCTGATATGTGAGTGCTATGCGTGCTGCATGTATCTGATATGTGAGTGCTATGTGTGCTGCATGTATCTGATATGTGAGTGCTATGTGTGCAGCATTTATCTGATATGTGAGGGCTATGCGTGCTGCATGTGTCTGATATGTGAGTGCTATGCGTGCTGCATGTATCTAATATGTGAGTCCTATGTGTGCTGCATGTATCTGATATGTGAGTGCTATGCGTGCTGCATGTGTCTGATATGTGAGTGCTATGTGTGCTGCATGTGTGTGATATGTGAGTGCTATGTGTGCTGCATGTGTCTGATATGTGAGGGCTATGTGTGCTGCATGTGTCTGATATGTGAGTGCTATGCGTGCTGCATGTGTCTGATATGTGAGGGCTATGTGTGCTGCATGTGTCTGATATGTGAGTGCTATGTGTGCTGCATGTATCTGATATGTGAGTGCTATGTGTGCTGCATGTGTCTGATATGTGAGTGCTATGTGTGCTGCATGTATCTGATATGTGAGTGCTATGTGTGCTGCATGTGTCTGATATGTGAGTGCTATGTGTGCTGCATGTGTCTGATATGTGAGTGCTATGTGTGCTGCATGTATCTGATATGTGAGTGCTATGTGTGCTGCATGTGTCTGATATGTGAGTGCTATGTGTGCTGCATGTATCTGATATGTGAGTGCTATGTGTGCAGCATGTGTCTGATATGTGAGTGCTATGTGTGCTGCATGTGTCTGATATGTGAGGGCTATGTGTGCTGCATGTGTCTGATATGTGAGTGCTATGTGTGCTGCATGTGTCTGATATGTGAGTGCTATGCGTGCTGCATGTGTCTGATATGTGAGGGCTATGTGTGCTGCATGTGTCTGATATGTGAGTGCTATGTGTGCTGCATGTATCTGATATGTGAGTGCTATGTGTGCTGCATGTGTCTGATATGTGAGTGCTATGTGTGCTGCATGTATCTGATATGTGAGTGCTATGTGTGCTGCATGTGTCTGATATGTGAGTGCTATGCGTGCTGCATGTGTCTGATATGTGAGGGCTATGTGTGCTGCATGTGTCTGATATGTGAGTGCTATGTGTGCTGCATGTATCTGATATGTGAGTGCTATGTGTGCTGCATGTGTCTGATATGTGAGTGCTATGTGTGCTGCATGTATCTGATATGTGAGTGCTATGTGTGCTGCATGTATCTGATATGTGAGTGCTATGTGTGCTGCATGTGTCTGATATGTGAGTGCTATGTGTGCTGCATGTATCTGATATGTGAGTGCTATGTGTGCTGCATGTGTCTGATATGTGAGTGCTATGTGTGCTGCATGTGTGTGATATGTTAGTGCTATGTGTGCAGCATGTGTCTGATATGTGAGTGCTATGGGTGCTGCATGTATCTGATATGTGAGTGCTATGTGTGCTGCATGTGTCTGATATGTGAGTGCTATGTGTGCTGCATGTATCTGATATGTGAGTGCTATGTGTGCTGCATGTATCTGATATGTGAGTGCTATGCGTGCTGCATGTGTCTGATATGTGAGGGCTATGTGTGCTGCATGTATCTGATATGTGAGTGCTATGTGTGCTGCATGTATCTGATATGTGAGTGCTATGTGTGCTGCATGTATCTGATATGTGAGTGCTATGTGTGCTGCATGTGTCTGATATGTGAGTGCTATGCGTGCTGCATGTGTCTGATATGTGAGGGCTATGTGTGCTGCATGTGTCTGATATGTGAGTGCTATGTGTGCTGCATGTATCTGATATGTGAGTGCTATGTGTGCTGCATGTATCTGATATGTGAGTGCTATGTGTGCTGCATGTGTCTGATATGTGAGTGCTATGTGTGCTGCATGTATCTGATATGTGAGTGCTATGTGTGCTGCATGTGTCTGATATGTGAGGGCTATGTGTGCTGCATGTGTCTGATATGTGAGTGCTATGTGTGCTGCATGTATCTGATATGTGAGTGCTATGTGTGCTGCATGTATCTGATATGTGAGTGCTATGTGTGCTGCATGTATCTGATATGTGAGTGCTATGTGTGCTGCATGTATCTGATATGTGAGTGCTATGTGTGCTGCATGTGTCTGATATGTGAGTGCTATGTGTGCTGCATGTATCTGATATGTGAGTGCTATGTGTGCTGCATGTGTCTGATATGTGAGTGCTATGTGTGCTGCATGTGTGTGATATGTTAGTGCTATGTGTGCAGCATGTGTCTGATATGTGAGTGCTATGGGTGCTGCATGTATCTGATATGTGAGTGCTATGTGTGCTGCATGTGTCTGATATGTGAGTGCTATGTGTGCTGCATGTATCTGATATGTGAGTGCTATGTGTGCTGCATGTATCTGATATGGGAGTGCTATGTGTGCTGCATGTGTGTGATATGTGAGTGCTATGTGTGCTGCATGTATCTGATATGTGAGTGCTATGTGTGCTGCATGTATCTGATATGTGAGTGCTATGTGTGCAGCATGTATCTGATATGTGAGGGCTATGTGTGCTGCATGTATCTGATATGTGAGTGCTATGTGTGCAGCATGTATCTGATATGTGAGTGCTATGTGTGCAGCATGTATCTGATATGTGAGTGCTATGTGTGCTGCATGTATCTGATATGTGAGTGCTATGTGTGCAGCATGTATCTGATATGTGAGGGCTATGTGTGCTGCATGTATCTGATATGTGAGTGCTATGTGTGCAGCATGTATCTGATATGTGAGGGCTATGTGTGCTGCATGTATCTGATATGTGAGTGCTATGTGTGCTGCATGTGTCTGATATGTGAGTGCTATGTGTGCTGCATGTGTCTGATATGTGAGTGCTATGTGTGCTGCATGTGTCTGATATGTGAGTCCTATGTGTGCTACATGTATCTGATATGTGAGTGCTATGTGTGCTGCATGTATCTGATATGTGAGTGCTATGTGTGCTGCATGTGTCTGATATGTGAGTGCTATGTGTGCAGCATGTGTCTGATATGTGAGTGCTATGTGTGCTGCATGTGTCTGATATGTGAGTGCTATGTGTGCAGCATGTGTCTGATATGTGAGTGCTATGTGTGCAGCATGTGTCTGATATGTGAGTGCTATGTGTGCTGCATGTATCTGATATGTGAGTGCTATGTGTGCAGCATGTATCTGATATGTGAGTGCTATGTGTGCTGCATGTGTCTGATATGTGAGTGCTATGTGTGCTGCATGTGTGTGATATGTGAGTGCTATGTGTGCAGCATGTGTCTGATATGTGAGTGCTATGTGTGCTGCATGTATCTGATATGTGAGTGCTATGTGTGCTGCATGTGTGTGATATGTGAGTGCTATGGGTGCTGCATGTATCTGATATGTGAGTGCTATGTGTGCTGCATGTGTGTGATATGTGAGTGCTATGGGTGCTGCATGTATCTGATATGTGAGTGCTACGTGTGCTGCATGTATCTGATATGTGAGTGCTATGTGTGCTGCATGTATCTGATATGTGAGTGCTATGTGTGCTGCATGTGTCTGATATGTGAGTGCTATGTGTGCAGCATGTATCTGATATGTGAGTGTTATGTGTGCTGCATGTGTCTGATATGTGAGTCCTATGTGTGCAGCATGTGTCTGACATGTGAGTGCTATGTGTGCTGCGTGTATCTGATATATGAGTGCTATGTGTGCTGCATGTGTCTGATATGTGAGTGCTATGTGTGCTGCATGTATCTGATATGTGAGTGCTATGTGTGCTGCATGTGTCTGATATGTGAGTGCTATGTGTGCTGAATGTGTCTGACATGTGAGTGCTATGTGTGCTGCATGTGTCTGATATGTGAGTGCTATGTGTGCTGCATGTGCCTGATATGTGAGTCCTATGTGTGCTACATGTATTTGATATGTGAGTGCTATGTGTGCTGCATGTGTCTGATATGTGAGTGCTATGTGTGCTGCATGTGTCTGATATGTGAGTGCTATGTGTGCTGCATGTGTCTGATATGTGAGTCCTATGTGTGCTACATGTATCTGATATGTGAGTGCTATGTGTGCTGCATGTATCTGATATGTGAGTGCTATGTGTGCTGCATGTGTCTGATATGTGAGTGCTATGTGTGCAGCATGTGTCTGATATGTGAGTGCTATGTGTGCTGCATGTGTCTGATATGTGAGTGCTATGTGTGCAGCATGTGTCTGATATGTGAGTGCTATGTGTGCAGCATGTGTCTGATATGTGAGTGCTATGTGTGCTGCATGTATCTGATATGTGAGTGCTATGTGTGCAGCATGTATCTGATATGTGAGTGCTATGTGTGCTGCATGTGTCTGATATGTGAGTGCTATGTGTGCTGCATGTGTGTGATATGTGAGTGCTATGTGTGCAGCATGTGTCTGATATGTGAGTGCTATGTGTGCTGCATGTATCTGATATGTGAGTGCTATGTGTGCTGCATGTGTGTGATATGTGAGTGCTATGGGTGCTGCATGTATCTGATATGTGAGTGCTATGTGTGCTGCATGTGTGTGATATGTGAGTGCTATGGGTGCTGCATGTATCTGATATGTGAGTGCTACGTGTGCTGCATGTATCTGATATGTGAGTGCTATGTGTGCTGCATGTATCTGATATGTGAGTGCTATGTGTGCTGCATGTGTCTGATATGTGAGTGCTATGTGTGCAGCATGTATCTGATATGTGAGTGTTATGTGTGCTGCATGTGTCTGATATGTGAGTCCTATGTGTGCAGCATGTGTCTGACATGTGAGTGCTATGTGTGCTGCGTGTATCTGATATATGAGTGCTATGTGTGCTGCATGTGTCTGATATGTGAGTGCTATGTGTGCTGCATGTATCTGATATGTGAGTGCTATGTGTGCAGCATGTATCTGATATGTGAGGGCTATGTGTGCTGCATGTATCTGATATGTGAGTGCTATGTGTGCAGCATGTATCTGATATGTGAGTGCTATGTGTGCAGCATGTATCTGATATGTGAGTGCTATGTGTGCTGCATGTATCTGATATGTGAGTGCTATGTGTGCAGCATGTATCTGATATGTGAGGGCTATGTGTGCTGCATGTATCTGATATGTGAGTGCTATGTGTGCAGCATGTATCTGATATGTGAGGGCTATGTGTGCTGCATGTATCTGATATGTGAGTGCTATGTGTGCTGCATGTGTCTGATATGTGAGTGCTATGTGTGCTGCATGTGTCTGATATGTGAGTGCTATGTGTGCTGCATGTGTCTGATATGTGAGTCCTATGTGTGCTACATGTATCTGATATGTGAGTGCTATGTGTGCTGCATGTGTCTGATATGTGAGTGCTATGTGTGCAGCATGTGTCTGATATGTGAGTGCTATGTGTGCAGCATGTGTCTGATATGTGAGTGCTATGTGTGCTGCATGTATCTGATATGTGAGTGCTATGTGTGCAGCATGTATCTGATATGTGAGTGCTATGTGTGCTGCATGTGTCTGATATGTGAGTGCTATGTGTGCTGCATGTGTGTGATATGTGAGTGCTATGTGTGCAGCATGTGTCTGATATGTGAGTGCTATGTGTGCTGCATGTATCTGATATGTGAGTGCTATGTGTGCTGCATGTGTGTGATATGTGAGTGCTATGGGTGCTGCATGTATCTGATATGTGAGTGCTATGTGTGCTGCATGTGTGTGATATGTGAGTGCTATGGGTGCTGCATGTATCTGATATGTGAGTGCTACGTGTGCTGCATGTATCTGATATGTGAGTGCTATGTGTGCTGCATGTATCTGATATGTGAGTGCTATGTGTGCTGCATGTGTCTGATATGTGAGTGCTATGTGTGCAGCATGTATCTGATATGTGAGTGTTATGTGTGCTGCATGTGTCTGATATGTGAGTCCTATGTGTGCAGCATGTGTCTGACATGTGAGTGCTATGTGTGCTGCGTGTATCTGATATATGAGTGCTATGTGTGCTGCATGTGTCTGATATGTGAGTGCTATGTGTGTTGCATGTATCTGATATGTGAGTGCTATGTGTGCTGCATGTGTCTGATATGTGAGTGCTATGTGTGCTGAATGTGTCTGACATGTGAGTGCTATGTGTGCTGCATGTGTCTGATATGTGAGTGCTATGTGTGCTGCATGTGCCTGATATGTGAGTCCTATGTGTGCTACATGTATCTGATATGTGAGTGCTATGTGTGCTGCATGTGTCTGATATGTGAGTGCTATGTGTGCTGCATGTGTCTGATATGTGAGTGCTATGTGTGCTGCATGTGTCTGATATGTGAGTCCTATGTGTGCTACATGTATCTGATATGTGAGTGCTATGTGTGCTGCATGTATCTGATATGTGAGTGCTATGTGTGCTGCATGTGTCTGATATGTGAGTGCTATGTGTGCAGCATGTGTCTGATATGTGAGTGCTATGTGTGCTGCATGTGTCTGATATGTGAGTGCTATGTGTGCAGCATGTGTCTGATATGTGAGTGCTATGTGTGCAGCATGTGTCTGATATGTGAGTGCTATGTGTGCTGCATGTATCTGATATGTGAGTGCTATGTGTGCAGCATGTATCTGATATGTGAGTGCTATGTGTGCTGCATGTGTCTGATATGTGAGTGCTATGTGTGCTGCATGTGTGTGATATGTGAGTGCTATGTGTGCAGCATGTGTCTGATATGTGAGTGCTATGTGTGCTGCATGTATCTGATATGTGAGTGCTATGTGTGCTGCATGTGTGTGATATGTGAGTGCTATGGGTGCTGCATGTATCTGATATGTGAGTGCTATGTGTGCTGCATGTGTGTGATATGTGAGTGCTATGGGTGCTGCATGTATCTGATATGTGAGTGCTACGTGTGCTGCATGTATCTGATATGTGAGTGCTATGTGTGCTGCATGTATCTGATATGTGAGTGCTATGTGTGCTGCATGTGTCTGATATGTGAGTGCTATGTGTGCAGCATGTATCTGATATGTGAGTGTTATGTGTGCTGCATGTGTCTGATATGTGAGTCCTATGTGTGCAGCATGTGTCTGACATGTGAGTGCTATGTGTGCTGCGTGTATCTGATATATGAGTGCTATGTGTGCTGCATGTGTCTGATATGTGAGTGCTATGTGTGCTGCATGTATCTGATATGTGAGTGCTATGTGTGCTGCATGTGTCTGATATGTGAGTGCTATGTGTGCTGAATGTGTCTGACATGTGAGTGCTATGTGTGCTGCATGTGTCTGATATGTGAGTGCTATGTGTGCTGCATGTGCCTGATATGTGAGTGCTATGTGTGCTGAATGTATCTGATATGTGAGTGCTATGTGTGCTGCATGTGTCTGATATGTGAGTGCTATGTGTGCTGCATGTGTCTGATATGTGAGTGCTATGTGTGCTGCATGTATCTGATATGTGAGTGCTATGTGTGCTGCATGTGTCTGATATGTGAGTGCTATGTGTGCTGAATGTGTCTGATATGTGAGTGCTATGTGTGCTGCATGTGTCTGATATGTGAGTGCTATGTGTGCTGCATGTTTCTGATATGTGAGTGCTATGTGTGCTGCATGTATCTGATATGTGAGTGCTATGTGTGCTGCATGTGTCTGATATGTGAGTGCTATGTGTGCTGCATGTATCTGATATGTGAGTGCTATGTGTGCTGCATGTGTCTGATATGTGAGGGCTATGTGTGCTGCATGTGTCTGATATGTGAGTGCTATGTGTGCTGCATGTGTCTGATATGTGAGTGCTATGTGTGCTGCATGTGTCTGATATGTGAGTGCTATGTGTGCTGCATGTGTCTGATATGTGAGTGCTATGTGTGCTGCATGTATCTGATATGTGAGTGCTATGTGTGCTGCATGTGTCTGATATGTGAGTGCTATGTGTGCTGCATGTGTCTGATATGTGAGTGCTATGTGTGCAGCATGTGTCTGATATGTGAGTGCTATGTGTGCTGCATGTGTCTGATATGTGAGTGCTATGTGTGCTGCATGTGTCTGATATGTGAGTGCTATGTGTGCTGCATGTGTCTGATATGTGAGTGCTATGTGTGCTGCATGTGTCTGATATGTGAGTGCTATGTGTGCTGCATGTATCTGATATGTGAGTGCTATGTGTGCAGCATGTGTCTGATATGTGAGTGCTATGTGTGCTGCATGTGTCTGATGTGAGTGCTATGTGTGCTGCATGTATCTGATATGTGAGTGCTATGTGTGCTGCATGTGTCTGATATGTGAGGGCTATGTGTGCTGCATGTGTCTGATATGTGAGGGCTATGTGTGCTGCATGTATCTGATATGTGAGTGCTATGTGTGCTGCATGTGTCTGATATGTGAGTGCTATGTGTGCTGCATGTGTCTGATATGTGAGTGCTATGTGTGCTGCATGTGTCTGATGTGAGTGCTATGTGTGCTGCATGTATCTGATATGTGAGTGCTATGTGTGCTGCATGTGTCTGATATGTGAGGGCTATGTGTGCTGCATGTGTCTGATATGTGAGGGCTATGTGTGCTGCATGTGTCTGATATGTGAGTGTTATGTGTGCTGCATGTGTCTGATATGTGAGTGCTATGTGTGCTGCATGTGTCTGATATGTGAGTGCTATGTGTGCTGCATGTGTCTGATGTGAGTGCTATGTGTGCTGCATGTATCTGATATGTGAGTGCTATGTGTGCTGCATGTGTCTGATATGTGAGGGCTATGTGTGCTGCATGTGTCTGATATGTGAGGGCTATGTGTGCTGCATGTGTCTGATATGTGAGTGTTATGTGTGCTGCATGTATCTGATATGTGAGTGCTATGTGTGCTGCATGTGTCTGATATGTGAGTGCTATGTGTGCTGCATGTGTCTGATGTGAGTGCTATGTGTGCTGCATGTATCTGATATGTGAGTGCTATGTGTGCTGCATGTGTCTGATATGTGAGGGCTATGTGTGCTGCATGTGTCTGATATGTGAGTGATATGTGTGCTGAATGTATCTGATATGTGAGTGCTATGTGTGCTGCATGTATCTGATATGTGAGTGCTATGTGTGCAGCATGTGTCTGATATGTGAGTGCTATGTGTGCTGCATGTGTCTGATATGTGAGTGCTATGTGTGCTGCATGTGTCTGATATGTGAGTGCTATGTGTGCTGCATGTGTCTGATATGTGAGTGCTATGTGTGCTGCATGTATCTGATATGTGAGTGCTATGTGTGCAGCATGTGTGTGATATGTGAGTGCTATGTGTGCTGCATGTATCTGATATGTGAGTGCTATGTGTGCTGCATGTATCTGATATGTGAGTGCTATGTGTGCTGCATGTGTCTGATATGTGAGTGCTATGTGTGCAGCATGTGTCTGATATGTGAGTGCTATGTGTGCTGCATGTGTCTGATATGTGAGTGCTATGTGTGCTGCATGTATCTGATATGTGAGTGCTATGTGTGCTGCATGTGTCTGATATGTGAGTGCTATGTGTGCAGCATGTGTCTGATATGTGAGTGCTATGTGTGCTGCATGTGTCTGATATGTGAGTGCTATGTGTGCTGCATGTGTCTGATAAGTGAGTGCTATGTGTGCAGCATGTGTCTGATATGTGAGTGCTATGTGTGCTGCATGTATCTGATATGTGAGTGCTATGTGTGCTGCATGTATCTGATATGTGAGTGCTATGTGTGCTGCATGTATCTGATATGTGAGGGCTATGTGTGCTGCATGTATCTGATATGTGAGTGCTATGTGTGCTGCATGTGTCTGATATGTGAGTGCTATGTGTGCAGCATGTGTCTGATATGTGAGTGCTATGTGTGCTGCATGTGTCTGATATGTGAGTGCTATGTGTGCTGCATGTGTCTGATAAGTGAGTGCTATGTGTGCTGCATGTATCTGATATGTGAGTCCTATGTGTGCAGCATGTGTCTGATATGTGAGTGCTATGTGTGCTGCATGTGTCTGATATGTGAGTGCTATGTGTGCTGCATGTATCTGATATGTGAGTGCTATGTGTGCTGCATGTATCTGATATGTGAGTGCTATGTGTGCTGCATGTATCTGATATGTGAGTGCTATGTGTGCTGCATGTAGCTGATATGTGAGTGCTATGTGTGCAGCATGTGTCTGATATGTGAGTGCTATGTGTGCTGCATGTGTCTGATATGTGAGTGCTATGTGTGCTGCATGTATCTGATATGTGAGTGCTATGTGTGCTGCATGTATCTGATATGTGAGTGCTATGTGTGCTGCATGTATCTGATATGTGAGTGCTATGTGTGCTGCATGTATCTGATATGTGAGTGCTATGTGTGCTGCATGTATCTGATATGTGAGTGCTATGTGTGCTGCATGTAGCTGATATGTGAGTGCTATGTGTGCTGCATGTGTCTGATGTGAGTGCTATGTGTGCTGCATGTATCTGATATATGAGTGCTATGTGTGCAGCATGTGTCTGATATGTGAGTGCTATGGGTGCTGCATGTGTCTGATATGTGAGTGCTATGGGTGCTGCATGTGTCTGATATGTGAGTGCTATGTGTGCTGCATGTGTCTGATATGTGAGTGCTATGTGTGCTGCATGTGTCTGATATGTGAGTGCTATGTGTGCTGCATGTATCTGATATGTGAGTGTTATACGTGCTGCATGTATCTGATATGTGAGTGCTATGTGTGCTGCATGTATCTGATATGTGAGTGCTATGTGTGCTGCATGTGTCTGATATGTGAGTGCTATGTGTGCTGCATGTATCTGATATGTGAGTGCTATGTGTGCTGAATGTGTCTGATATGTGAGTGCTATGTGTGCTGCATGTGTCTGATATGTGAGTGCTATGTGTGCAGCATGTGTCTGATATGTGAGTGCTATGTGTGCTGCATGTGTCTGATATGTGAGTGCTATGTGTGCTGCATGTATCTGATATGTGAGTGCTATGTGTGCTGCATGTATCTGATATGTGAGTGCTATGTGTGCTGCATGTGTCTGATATGTGAGTGCTATGTGTGCTGCATGTATCTGATATGTGAGAGCTATGTGTGCTGCATGTATCTGATATGTGAGTGCTATGTGTGCTGAATGTGTCTGATATGTGAGTGCTATGTGTGCTGCATGTGTCTGATATGTGAGTGCTATGTGTGCAGCATGTGTCTGATATGTGAGTGCTATGTGTGCTGCATGTGTCTGATATGTGAGTGCTATGTGTGCTGCATGTATCTGATATGTGAGTGCTATGTGTGCTGCATGTATCTGATATGTGAGTGCTATGTGTGCTGCATGTGTCTGATATGTGAGTGCTATGTGTGCTGCATGTATCTGATATGTGAGTGCTATGTGTGCTGCATGTATCTGATATGTGAGTGCTATGTGTGCTGCATGTGTCTGATATGTGAGTGCTATGTGTGCTGCATGTATCTGATATGTGAGTGCTATGTGTGCAGCATGTATCTGATATGTGAGTGCTATGTGTGCTGAATGTGTCTGATATGTGAGTGCTATGTGTGCTGCATGTGTCTGATATGTGAGTGCTATGTGTGCAGCATGTGTCTGATATGTGAGTGCTATGTGTGCTGCATGTATCTGATATGTGAGTGCTATGTGTGCTGCATGTATCTGATATGTGAGTGCTATGTATGCTGCATGTATCTGATATGTGAGTGCTATGTGTGCTGCATGTATCTGATATGTGAGTGCTATGTGTGCTGCATGTATCTGATATGTGAGTGCTATGTATGCTGCATGTATCTGATATGTGAGTGCTATGTGTGCTGCATGTATCTGATATGTGAGTGCTATGTGTGCAGCATGTGTCTGATATGTGAGTGCTATGTGTGCTGCATGTATCTGATATGTGAGTGCTATGTGTGCTGCATGTATCTGATATGTGAGTGCTATGTGTGCTGCATGTATCTGATATGTGAGTGCTATGTGTGCTGCATGTGTCTGATATGTGAGTGCTATGTGTGCTGCATGTATCTGATATGTGAGTGCTATGTGTGCTGCATGTGTCTGATATGTGAGTGCTATGTGTGCAGCATGTGTCTGATATGTGAGTGCTATGTGTGCAGCATGTATCTGATATGTGAGTGCTATGTGTGCAGCATGTATCTGATATGTGAGTGCTATGTGTGCTGCATGTATCTGATATGTGAGTGCTATGTGTGCTGCATGTGTCTGATATGTGAGTGCTATGTGTGCTGCATGTATCTGATATGTGAGTGCTATGTGTGCTGCATGTATCTGATATGTGAGTGCTATGTGTGCTGCATGTGTCTGATATGTGAGTGCTATGTGTGCTGCATGTGTCTGATATGTGAGTGCTATGTGTGCTGCATGTGTCTGATATGTGAGTGCTATGTGTGCTGCATGTGTCTGATATGTGAGTGCTATGTGTGCTGCATGTATCTGATATGTGAGTGCTATGTGTGCTGCATGTGTCTGATATGTGAGTGCTATGTGTGCTGCATGTATCTGATATGTGAGTGCTATGCGTGCAGCATGTATCTGATATGTGAGTGCTATGCGTGCTGCATGTGTCTGATATGTGAGTGCTATGTGTGCAGCATGTGTCTGATATGTGAGTGCTATGTGTGCTGCATGTGTCTGATATGTGAGTGCTATGTGTGCTGCATGTGTCTGGTATGTGAGTGCTATGTGTGCTGCATGTGTCTGATATGTGAGTGCTATGTGTGCTGCATGTATCTGATATGTGAGTGCTATGTGTGCAGCATGTATCTGATATGTGAGTCCTATGTGTGCAGCATGTGTCTGATATGTGAGTGCTATGTGTGCTGCATGTGTCTGATATGTGAGTGCTATGTGTGCTGCATGTATCTGATATGTGAGTGCTATGTGTGCTGCATGTGTCTGGTATGTGAGTGCTATGTGTGCTGCATGTGTCTGATATGTGAGTGCTATGTGTGCTGCATGTATCTGATATGTGAGTGCTATGTGTGCTGCATGTGTCTGGTATGTGAGTGCTATGTGTGCTGCATGTGTCTGATATGTGAGTGCTATGTGTGCTGCATGTATCTGATATGTGAGTGCTATGTGTGCTGCATGTGTCTGGTATGTGAGTGCTATGTGTGCTGCATGTGTCTGATATGTGAGTGCTATGTGTGCTGCATGTATCTGATATGTGAGTGCTATGTGTGCTGCATGTATCTCATATGTGAGTCCTATGTGTGCTGAATGTGTCTGATATGTGAGTGCTATGTGTGCAGCATGTGTCTGATATGTGAGTGCTATGTGTGCTGCATGTGTCTGATATGTGAGTGTTATGTGTGCTGCATGTGTCTGATATGTGAGTGCTATGTGTGCTGCATGTGTCTGATATGTGAGTGCTATGTGTGCAGCATGTGTCTGATATGTGAGTGCTATGTGTGCAGCATGTGTCTGATATGTGAGTGCTATGTGTGCTGCATGTGTCTGATATGTGAGTGCTATGTGTGCTGCATGTATCTGATATGTGAGTGCTATGTGTGCTGCATGTATCTGATATGTGAGTGCTATGTGTGCTGCATGTATCTGATATGTGAGTCCTATGTGTGCTGAATGTGTCTGATATGTGAGTGCTATGTGTGCAGCATGTATCTGATATGTGAGTGCTATGTGTGCTGCATGTGTCTGATATGTGAGTGCTATGTGTGCTGCATGTGTCTGATATGTGAGTGCTATGTGTGCTGCATGTATCTGATATGTGAGTGCTATGTGTGCTGCATGTATCTGATATGTGAGTCCTATGTGTGCTGAATGTGTCTGATATGTGAGTGCTATGTGTGCTGCATGTATCTGATATGTGAGTGCTATGTGTGCTGCATGTGTCTGATATGTGAGTGTTATGTGTGCTGCATGTGTCTGATATGTGAGTGCTATGTGTGCAGCATGTGTCTGATATGTGAGTGCTATGTGTGCTGCATGTGTGTGATATGTGAGTGCTATGTGTGCAGCATGTGTCTGATATGTGAGTGCTATGTGTGCAGCATGTATCTGATATGTGAGTGCTATGTGTGCTGCATGTGTCTGATATGTGAGTGTTATGTGTGCTGCATGTGTCTGATATGTGAGTGCTATGTGTGCTGCATGTGTCTGATATGTGAGTGTTATGTGTGCTGCATGTGTCTGATATGTGAGTGCTATGTGTGCTGCATGTGTCTGATATGTGAGTGCTATGTGTGCTGCATGTGTGTGATATGTGAGTGCTATGTGTGCTGCATGTGTCTGATATGTGAGTGCTATGTGTGCTGCATGTGTCTGATATGTGAGTGCTATGTGTGCTGCATGTGTCTGATATGTGAGTGCTATGTGTGCTGCATGTGTCTGATATGTGAGTGTTATGTGTGCTGCATGTGTCTGATATGTGAGTGCTATGTGTGCTGCATGTGTCTGATATGTGAGTGTTATGTGTGCTGCATGTGTCTGATATGTGAGTGCTATGTGTGCTGCATGTGTCTGATATGTGAGTGCTATGTGTGCTGCATGTGTGTGATATGTGAGTGCTATGTGTGCTGCATGTGTCTGATATGTGAGTGCTATGTGTGCTGCATGTGTCTGATATGTGAGTGCTATGTGTGCTGCATGTGTCTGATATGTGAGTGCTATGTGTGCTGCATGTGTCTGATATGTGAGTGTTATGTGTGCTGCATGTGTCTGATATGTGAGTGCTATGTGTGCTGCATGTGTCTGATATGTGAGTGCTATGTGTGCTGCATGTGTCTGATATGTGAGTGTTATGTGTGCTGCATGTGTCTGATATGTGAGTGCTATGTGTGCTGCATGTGTCTGATATGTGAGTGTTATGTGTGCTGCATGTGTCTGATATGTGAGTGCTATGTGTGCAGCATGTGTCTGATATGTGAGTGCTATGTGTGCAGCATGTATCTGATATGTGAGTGCTATGTGTGCAGCATGTGTCTGATATGTGAGTCCTATGTGTGCAGCATGTGTCTGATATGTGAGTGCTATGTGTGCTGCATGTATCTGATATGTGAGTGCCATGTGTGCTGCATGTGTCCGATATGTGAGTGCTATGTGTGCTGCATGTATCTGATATGTGAGTGCTATGTGTGCAGCATGTGTCTGATATGTGAGTGCTATGTGTGCAGCATGTGTCCGATATGTGAGTGCTATGTGTGCTGCATGTATCTGATATGTGAGTGCCATGTGTGCTGCATGTGTCCGATATGTGAGTGCTATGTGTGCTGCATGTATCTGATATGTGAGTGCTATGTGTGCTGCATGTATCTGATATGTGAGTGCTATGTGTGCAGCATGTGTCCGATATGTGAGTGCTATGTGTGCTGCATGTATCTGATATGTGAGTGCTATGTGTGCAGCATGTGTCTGATATGTGAGTCCTATGTGTGCAGCATGTGTCTGATATGTGAGTGCTATGTGTGCTGCATGTATCTGATATGTGAGTGCTATGTGTGCTGCATGTGTCTGATATGTGAGTCCTATGTGTGCTACATGTATCTGATATGTGAGTGCTATGTGTGCTGCATGTATCTGATATGTGAGTGCTATGTGTGCTGCATGTGTCTGATATGTGAGTGCTATGTGTGCTGCATGTATCTGATATGTGAGTCCTATGTGTGCAGCATGTGTCTGATATGTGAGTGCTATGTGTGCTGCATGTATCTGATATGTGAGTCCTATGTGTGCAGCATGTGTCTGATATGTGAGTGCTATGTGTGCTGCATGTGTCTGATATGTGAGTGCTATGTGTGCTACATGTATCTGATATATGATTGCTATGTGTGCTACATGTATCTGATATGTGAGTGCTATGTGTGCTACATGTATCTGATATGTGAGTGCTATGTGTGCTACATGTATCTGATATGTGAGTGCTATGTGTGCTGCATGTATCTGATATGTGAGTGCTATGTGTGCTGCATGTATCTGATATGTGAGTGCTATGTGTGCTACATGTATCTGATATGTGAGTGCTATGTGTGCTACATGTGTCTGATATGTGAGTGCTATGTGTGCTGCATGTATCTGATATGTGAGTGCTATGTGTGCTACATGTATCTGATATGTGAGTGCTATGTGTGCTGCATGTGTCTGATATGTGAGTGCTATGTGTGCTACATGTATCTGATATGTGAGTGCTATGTGTGCTACATGTATCTGATATGTGAGTGCTATGTGTGCTACATGTATCTGATATGTGAGTGCTATGTGTGCTACATGTATCTGATATGTGAGTGCTATGTGTGCTACATGTATCTGATATGTGAGTGCTATGTGTGCTGCATGTGTCTGATATGTGAGTGCTATGTGTGCTGCATGTGTCTGATATGTGAGTGCTATGTGTGCTGCATGTATCTGATATGTGAGTGCTATGTGTGCTGCATGTATCTGATATGTGAGTGCTATGTGTGCTACATGTATCTGATATGTGAGTGCTATGTGTGCTGCATGTGTCTGATATGTGAGTGCTATGTGTGCTGCATGTGTCTGATATGTGAGTGCTATGTGTGCTGCATGTATCTGATATGTGAGTGCTATGTGTGCTGCATGTATCTGATATGTGAGTGCTATGTGTGCTGCATGTATCTGATATGTGAGTGCTATGTGTGCTACATGTATCTGATATGTGAGTGCTATGTGTGCTGCATGTGTCTGATATGTGAGTGCTATGTGTGCTGCATGTGTCTGATATGTGAGTGCTATGTGTGCTGCATGTATCTGATATGTGAGTGCTATGTGTGCTGCATGTATCTGATATGTGAGTGCTATGTGTGCAGCATGTGTCTGATATGTGAGTGCTATGTGTGCTGCATGTGTCTGATATGTGAGTGCTATGTGTGCTGCATGTATCTGATATGTGAGTGCTATGTGTGCAGCATGTATCTGATATGTGAGTGCTATGTGTGCTGCATGTGTCTGATATGTGAGTGCTATTTATGCTGCATGTATCTGATATGTGAGGGCTATGTGTGCTGCATGTGTCTGATATGTGAGTGCTATGTGTGCTGCATGTGTCTGATATGTGAGTCCTATGTGTGCTGCATGTATCTGATATGTGAGTGCTATGTGTGCTGCATGTGTCTGATATGTGAGTGCTATGTGTGCTGCATGTATCTGATATGTGAGTGCTATGTGTGCTGCATGTGTCTGATATGTGAGTGCTATGTGTGCAGCATGTATCTGATATGTGAGTGCTATGTGTGCTGCATGTGTCTGATATGTGAGTCCTATGTGTGCTGCATGTATCTGATATGTGAGTGCTATGTGTGCTGCATGTATCTGATATGTGAGTGCTATGTGTGCTGCATGTGTCTGATATGTGAGTGCTATGTGTGCAGCATGTATCTGATATGTGAGTGCTATGTGTGCTGCATGTGTCTGATATGTGAGTGCTATGTGTGCTGCATGTATCTGATATGTGAGTGCTATGTGTGCTGCATGTATCTGATATGTGAGTGCTATGTGTGCTGCATGTGTGTGATATGTGAGTGCTATGGGTGCTGCATGTATCTGATATGTGAGTGCTATGTGTGCTGCATGTATCTGATATGTGAGTGCTATGTGTGCTGCATGTGTCTGATATGTGAGTGCTATGTGTGCTGCATGTATCTGATATGTGAGTCCTATGTGTGCTGCATGTGTCTGATATGTGAGTGCTATGTGTGCTGCATGTATCTGATATGTGAGTCCTATGTGTGCTGCATGTGTCTGATATGTGAGTGCTATGTGTGCTGCATGTATCTGATATGTGAGTGCTATGTGTGCTGCATGTGTCTGATATGTGAGTGCTATGTGTGCTGCATGTGTCTGATATGTGAGTGCTATGTGTGCTGCATGTATCTGATATGTGAGTGCTATGTGTGCTGCATGTATCTGATATGTGAGTGCTATGTGTGCTGCATGTATCTGATATGTGAGTGCTATGTGTGCTGCATGTATCTGATATGTGAGTGCTATGTGTGCTGCATGTATCTGATATGTGAGTGCTATGTGTGCTGCATGTATCTGATATGTGAGTGCTATGTGTGCTGCATGTGTCTGATATGTGAGTGCTATGTGTGCTGCATGTATCTGATATGTGAGTGCTATGTGTGCTGCATGTATCTGATATGTGAGTGCTATGTGTGCTGCATGTGTCTGATATGTGAGTGCTATGTGTGCTGCATATATCTGATATGTGAGTGCTATGTGTGCTGCATGTATCTGATATGTGAGTGCTATGTGTGCTGCATGTGTCTGATATGTGAGTGCTATGTGTGCTGCACGTATCTGATATGTGAGTGCTATGTGTGCTGCATGTATCTGATATGTGAGTGCTATGTGTGCTGCATGTGTCTGATATGTGAGTGCTATGTGTGCTGCACGTATCTGATATGTGAGTGCTATGTGTGCTGCATGTGTCTGATATGTGAGTGCTATGTGTGCTGCATATATCTGATATGTGAGTGCTATGTGTGCTGCACGTATCTGATATGTGAGTGCTATGTGTGCTGCATGTATCTGATATGTGAGTGCTATGTGTGCTGCATGTATCTGATATGTGAGTGCTATGTGTGCTGCATGTGTCTGATATGTGAGTGCTATGTGTGCTGCATGTATCTGATATGTGAGTGCTATGTGTGCTGCATGTGTCTGATATGTGAGTGCTATGTGTGCTGCATATATCTGATATGTGAGTGCTATGTGTGCTGCACGTATCTGATATGTGAGTGCTATGTGTGCTGCATGTATCTGATATGTGAGTGCTATGTGTGCTGCATGTATCTGATATGTGAGTGCTATGTGTGCTGCATGTGTCTGATATGTGAGTGCTATGTGTGCTGCATATATCTGATATGTGAGTGCTATGTGTGCTGCATGTATCTGATATGTGAGTGCTATGTGTGCTGCATGTGTCTGATATGTGAGTGCTATGTGTGCAGCATGTATCTGATATGTGAGTGCTATGTGTGCTGCATGTGTCTGATATGTGAGTGCTATGTGTGCAGCATGTGTCTGATATGTGAGTGCTATGTGTGCTGCATGTATCTGATATGTGAGTGCTATGTGTGCTGCATGTGTCTGATATGTGAGGGCTATGTGTGCTGCATGTGTCTGATATGTGAGTGCTATGTGTGCTGAATGTATCTGATATGTGAGTGCTATGTGTGCTGCATGTGTCTGATATGTGAGTGCTATGTGTGCTGCATGTGTCTGATATGTGAGTGCTATGTGTGCTGCATGTGTCTGATGTGAGTGCTATGTGTGCTGCATGTGTCTGATATGTGAGTGCTATGTGTGCTGCATGTGTCCGATATGTGAGTGCTATGTGTGCTGCATGTATCTGATATGTGAGTGCTATGTGTGCAGTATGTATCTGATATGTGAGTGCTATGTGTGCTGCATGTATCTGATATGTGAGTGCTATGTGTGCTGCATGTGTCTGATATGTGAGTGCTATGTGTGCTGCATGTGTCTGATATGTGAGTGCTATGTGTGCTGCATGTATCTGATATGTGAGTGCTATGTGTGCTGCATGTGTCTGATATGTGAGTGCTATGTGTGCTGCATGTATCTGATATGTGAGTGCTATGTGTGCTGCATGTATCTGATATGTGAGTGTTATACGTGCTGCATGTATCTGATATGTGAGTGCTATGTGTGCAGCATGTATCTGATATGTGAGTGCTATGTGTGCTGCATGTGTCTGATATGTGAGTGCTATGTGTGCTGCATGTGTCTGGTATGTGAGTGCTATGTGTGCTGCATGTATCTGATATGTGAGTGCTATGTGTGCTGCATGTATCTGATATGTGAGTGCTATGTGTGCTGCATGTATCTGATATGTGAGTGCTATGTGTGCTGCATGTGTCTGATATGTGAGTGCTATGTGTGCTGCATGTGTCTGATATGTGAGTGCTATGTGTGCTGCATGTGTCTGATATGTGAGTGCTATGTGTGCTGCATGTGTCTGATATGTGAGTGCTATGTGTGCTGCATGTATCTGATATGTGAGTCCTATGTGTGCTGCATGTGTCTGATATGTGAGTGCTATGTGTGCTGCATGTGTCTGATATGTGAGTGCTATGTGTGCTGCATGTGTCTGATATGTGAGTGCTATGTGTGCTGCATGTATCTGATATGTGAGTCCTATGTGTGCTGCATGTGTCTGATATGTGAGTGCTATGTGTGCTGCATGTGTCTGATATGTGAGTGCTATGTGTGCTGCATGTGTCTGATATGTGAGTGCTATGTGTGCTGCATGTGTCTGATATGTGAGTGCTATGTGTGCTGCATGTGTCTGATATGTGAGTGCTATGTGTGCTGCATGTATCTGATATGTGAGTGCTATGTGTGCAGCATGTGTCTGATATGTGAGTGCTATGTGTGCTGCATGTATCTGATATGTGAGTGCTATGTGTGCTGCATGTATCTGATATGTGAGTGCTATGTGTGCAGCATGTATCTGATATGTGAGTGCTATGTGTGCTGCATGTATCTGATATGTGAGTGCTATGTGTGCTGCATGTATCTGATATGTGAGTGCTATGTGTGCTGCATGTGTCTGATATGTGAGTGCTATGTGTGCTGCATGTATCTGATATGTGAGTGCTATGTGTGCTGCATGTATCTGATATGTGAGTGCTATGTGTGCAGCATGTATCTGATATGTGAGTGCTATGTGTGCTGCATGTATCTGATATGTGAGTGCTATGTGTGCTGCATGTATCTGATATGTGAGTGCTATGTGTGCTGCATGTATCTGATATGTGAGTGCTATGTGTGCAGCATGTATCTGATATGTGAGTGCTATGTGTGCTGCATGTATCTGATATGTGAGTGCTATGTGTGCTGCATGTATCTGATATGTGAGTGCTATGTGTGCTGCATATATCTGATATGTGAGTGCTATGTGTGCAGCATGTATCTGATATGTGAGTGTTATGTGTGCTGCATGTGTCTGATATGTGAGTCCTATGTGTGCAGCATGTGTCTGACATGTGAGTGCTATGTGTGCTGCGTGTATCTGATATATGAGTGCTATGTGTGCTGCATGTGTCTGATATGTGAGTGCTATGTGTGCTGCATGTATCTGATATGTGAGTGCTATGTGTGCTGCATGTGTCTGATATGTGAGTGCTATGTGTGCTGAATGTGTCTGACATGTGAGTGCTATGTGTGCTGCATGTGTCTGATATGTGAGTGCTATGTGTGCTGCATGTGCCTGATATGTGAGTGCTATGTGTGCTGAATGTATCTGATATGTGAGTGCTATGTGTGCTGCATGTGTCTGATATGTGAGTGCTATGTGTGCTGCATGTGTCTGATATGTGAGTGCTATGTGTGCTGCATGTATCTGATATGTGAGTGCTATGTGTGCTGCATGTGTCTGATATGTGAGTGCTATGTGTGCTGAATGTGTCTGATATGTGAGTGCTATGTGTGCTGCATGTGTCTGATATGTGAGTGCTATGTGTGCTGCATGTTTCTGATATGTGAGTGCTATGTGTGCTGCATGTATCTGATATGTGAGTGCTATGTGTGCTGCATGTGTCTGATATGTGAGTGCTATGTGTGCTGCATGTATCTGATATGTGAGTGCTATGTGTGCTGCATGTGTCTGATATGTGAGGGCTATGTGTGCTGCATGTGTCTGATATGTGAGTGCTATGTGTGCTGCATGTGTCTGATATGTGAGTGCTATGTGTGCTGCATGTGTCTGATATGTGAGTGCTATGTGTGCTGCATGTGTCTGATATGTGAGTGCTATGTGTGCTGCATGTATCTGATATGTGAGTGCTATGTGTGCTGCATGTGTCTGATATGTGAGTGCTATGTGTGCAGCATGTGTCTGATATGTGAGTGCTATGTGTGCTGCATGTATCTGATATGTGAGTGCTATGTGTGCTGCATGTGTCTGATATGTGAGTGCTATGTGTGCTGCATGTGTCTGATGTGAGTGCTATGTGTGCTGCATGTGTCTGATATGTGAGTGCTATGTGTGCTGCATGTGTCTGATATGTGAGTGCTATGTGTGCAGCATGTGTCTGATATGTGAGTGCTATGTGTGCTGCATGTGTCTGATATGTGAGTGCTATGTGTGCTGCATGTGTCTGATATGTGAGTGCTATGTGTGCTGCATGTGTCTGATATGTGAGTGCTATGTGTGCTGCATGTGTCTGATATGTGAGTGCTATGTGTGCTGCATGTGTCTGATATGTGAGTGCTATGTGTGCTGCATGTGTCTGATATGTGAGTGCTATGTGTGCTGCATGTATCTGATATGTGAGTGCTATGTGTGCAGCATGTGTCTGATATGTGAGTGCTATGTGTGCTGCATGTGTCTGATATGTGAGTGCTATGTGTGCTGCATGTGTCTGATGTGAGTGCTATGTGTGCTGCATGTATCTGATATGTGAGTGCTATGTGTGCTGCATGTGTCTGATATGTGAGTGCTATGTGTGCTGCATGTGTCTGATGTGAGTGCTATGTGTGCTGCATGTATCTGATATGTGAGTGCTATGTGTGCTGCATGTGTCTGATATGTGAGGGCTATGTGTGCTGCATGTGTCTGATATGTGAGGGCTATGTGTGCTGCATGTATCTGATATGTGAGTGCTATGTGTGCTGCATGTGTCTGATATGTGAGTGTTATGTGTGCTGCATGTGTCTGATATGTGAGTGCTATGTGTGCTGCATGTGTCTGATATGTGAGTGCTATGTGTGCTGCATGTGTCTGATGTGAGTGCTATGTGTGCTGCATGTATCTGATATGTGAGTGCTATGTGTGCTGCATGTATCTGATATGTGAGTGCTATGTGTGCTGCATGTGTCTGATATGTGAGGGCTATGTGTGCTGCATGTGTCTGATATGTGAGTGATATGTGTGCTGAATGTATCTGATATGTGAGTGCTATGTGTGCTGCATGTGTCTGATGTGAGTGCTATGTGTGCTGCATGTATCTGATATGTGAGTGCTATGTGTGCTGCATGTATCTGATATGTGAGTGCTATGTGTGCAGCATGTGTCTGATATGTGAGTGCTATGTGTGCTGCATGTGTCTGATATGTGAGTGCTATGTGTGCTGCATGTGTCTGATATGTGAGTGCTATGTGTGCTGCATGTGTCTGATATGTGAGTGCTATGTGTGCTGCATGTATCTGATATGTGAGTGCTATGTGTGCTGCATGTATCTGATATGTGAGTGCTATGTGTGCTGCATGTGTCTGATATGTGAGTGCTATGTGTGCAGCATGTGTGTGATATGTGAGTGCTATGTGTGCTGCATGTATCTGATATGTGAGTGCTATGTGTGCTGCATGTGTCTGATATGTGAGTGCTATGTGTGCTGCATGTATCTGATATGTGAGGGCTATGTGTGCTGCATGTATCTGATATGTGAGTGCTATGTGTGCTGCATGTGTCTGATATGTGAGTGCTATGTGTGCAGCATGTGTCTGATATGTGAGTGCTATGTGTGCTGCATGTGTCTGATATGTGAGTGCTATGTGTGCTGCATGTGTCTGATAAGTGAGTGCTATGTGTGCAGCATGTGTCTGATATGTGAGTGCTATGTGTGCTGCATGTATCTGATATGTGAGTGCTATGTGTGCTGCATGTATCTGATATGTGAGTGCTATGTGTGCTGCATGTATCTGATATGTGAGGGCTATGTGTGCTGCATGTATCTGATATGTGAGTGCTATGTGTGCTGCATGTGTCTGATATGTGAGTGCTATGTGTGCAGCATGTGTCTGATATGTGAGTGCTATGTGTGCTGCATGTGTCTGATATGTGAGTGCTATGTGTGCTGCATGTGTCTGATAAGTGAGTGCTATGTGTGCTGCATGTATCTGATATGTGAGTCCTATGTGTGCAGCATGTGTCTGATATGTGAGTGCTATGTGTGCTGCATGTGTCTGATATGTGAGTGCTATGTGTGCTGCATGTATCTGATATGTGAGTGCTATGTGTGCTGCATGTATCTGATATGTGAGTGCTATGTGTGCTGCATGTATCTGATATGTGAGTGCTATGTGTGCTGCATGTAGCTGATATGTGAGTGCTATGTGTGCAGCATGTGTCTGATATGTGAGTGCTATGTGTGCTGCATGTGTCTGATATGTGAGTGCTATGTGTGCTGCATGTATCTGATATGTGAGTGCTATGTGTGCTGCATGTATCTGATATGTGAGTGCTATGTGTGCTGCATGTATCTGATATGTGAGTGCTATGTGTGCTGCATGTATCTGATATGTGAGTGCTATGTGTGCTGCATGTATCTGATATGTGAGTGCTATGTGTGCTGCATGTAGCTGATATGTGAGTGCTATGTGTGCTGCATGTGTCTGATGTGAGTGCTATGTGTGCTGCATGTATCTGATATATGAGTGCTATGTGTGCAGCATGTGTCTGATATGTGAGTGCTATGGGTGCTGCATGTGTCTGATATGTGAGTGCTATGGGTGCTGCATGTGTCTGATATGTGAGTGCTATGTGTGCTGCATGTGTCTGATATGTGAGTGCTATGTGTGCTGCATGTATCTGATATGTGAGTGTTATACGTGCTGCATGTATCTGATATGTGAGTGCTATGTGTGCTGCATGTATCTGATATGTGAGTGCTATGTGTGCTGCATGTGTCTGATATGTGAGTGCTATGTGTGCTGCATGTATCTGATATGTGAGTGCTATGTGTGCTGAATGTGTCTGATATGTGAGTGCTATGTGTGCTGCATGTGTCTGATATGTGAGTGCTATGTGTGCAGCATGTGTCTGATATGTGAGTGCTATGTGTGCTGCATGTGTCTGATATGTGAGTGCTATGTGTGCTGCATGTATCTGATATGTGAGTGCTATGTGTGCTGCATGTATCTGATATGTGAGTGCTATGTGTGCTGCATGTGTCTGATATGTGAGTGCTATGTGTGCTGCATGTATCTGATATGTGAGAGCTATGTGTGCTGCATGTATCTGATATGTGAGTGCTATGTGTGCTGAATGTGTCTGATATGTGAGTGCTATGTGTGCTGCATGTGTCTGATATGTGAGTGCTATGTGTGCAGCATGTGTCTGATATGTGAGTGCTATGTGTGCTGCATGTGTCTGATATGTGAGTGCTATGTGTGCTGCATGTATCTGATATGTGAGTGCTATGTGTGCTGCATGTATCTGATATGTGAGTGCTATGTGTGCTGCATGTGTCTGATATGTGAGTGCTATGTGTGCTGCATGTATCTGATATGTGAGTGCTATGTGTGCTGCATGTATCTGATATGTGAGTGCTATGTGTGCTGCATGTGTCTGATATGTGAGTGCTATGTGTGCTGCATGTATCTGATATGTGAGTGCTATGTGTGCAGCATGTATCTGATATGTGAGTGCTATGTGTGCTGAATGTGTCTGATATGTGAGTGCTATGTGTGCTGCATGTGTCTGATATGTGAGTGCTATGTGTGCAGCATGTGTCTGATATGTGAGTGCTATGTGTGCTGCATGTATCTGATATGTGAGTGCTATGTGTGCTGCATGTGTCTGATATGTGAGTGCTATGTGTGCAGCATGTGTCTGATATGTGAGTGCTATGTGTGCTGCATGTGTCTGATATGTGAGTGCTATGTGTGCAGCATGTGTCTGATATGTGAGTGCTATGTGTGCTGCATGTATCTGATATGTGAGTGCTATGTGTGCTGCATGTATCTGATATGTGAGTGCTATGTATGCTGCATGTATCTGATATGTGAGTGCTATGTGTGCTGCATGTATCTGATATGTGAGTGCTATGTGTGCTGCATGTATCTGATATGTGAGTGCTATGTATGCTGCATGTATCTGATATGTGAGTGCTATGTGTGCTGCATGTATCTGATATGTGAGTGCTATGTGTGCAGCATGTGTCTGATATGTGAGTGCTATGTGTGCTGCATGTATCTGATATGTGAGTGCTATGTGTGCTGCATGTATCTGATATGTGAGTGCTATGTGTGCTGCATGTATCTGATATGTGAGTGCTATGTGTGCTGCATGTGTCTGATATGTGAGTGCTATGTGTGCTGCATGTATCTGATATGTGAGTGCTATGTGTGCTGCATGTGTCTGATATGTGAGTGCTATGTGTGCAGCATGTGTCTGATATGTGAGTGCTATGTGTGCAGCATGTATCTGATATGTGAGTGCTATGTGTGCAGCATGTATCTGATATGTGAGTGCTATGTGTGCTGCATGTATCTGATATGTGAGTGCTATGTGTGCTGCATGTGTCTGATATGTGAGTGCTATGTGTGCTGCATGTATCTGATATGTGAGTGCTATGTGTGCTGCATGTATCTGATATGTGAGTGCTATGTGTGCTGCATGTGTCTGATATGTGAGTGCTATGTGTGCTGCATGTATCTGATATGTGAGTGCTATGTGTGCTGCATGTATCTGATATGTGAGTGCTATGTGTGCTGCATGTGTCTGATATGTGAGTGCTATGTGTGCTGCATGTGTCTGATATGTGAGTGCTATGTGTGCTGCATGTATCTGATATGTGAGTGCTATGTGTGCTGCATGTGTCTGATATGTGAGTGCTATGTGTGCTGCATGTATCTGATATGTGAGTGCTATGCGTGCAGCATGTATCTGATATGTGAGTGCTATGCGTGCTGCATGTGTCTGATATGTGAGTGCTATGTGTGCTGCATGTGTCTGATATGTGAGTGCTATGTGTGCAGCATGTGTCTGATATGTGAGTGCTATGTGTGCTGCATGTGTCTGATATGTGAGTGCTATGTGTGCTGCATGTGTCTGGTATGTGAGTGCTATGTGTGCTGCATGTGTCTGATATGTGAGTGCTATGTGTGCTGCATGTATCTGATATGTGAGTGCTATGTGTGCAGCATGTATCTGATATGTGAGTCCTATGTGTGCAGCATGTGTCTGATATGTGAGTGCTATGTGTGCTGCATGTGTCTGATATGTGAGTGCTATGTGTGCTGCATGTATCTGATATGTGAGTGCTATGTGTGCTGCATGTGTCTGGTATGTGAGTGCTATGTGTGCTGCATGTGTCTGATATGTGAGTGCTATGTGTGCTGCATGTATCTGATATGTGAGTGCTATGTGTGCTGCATGTGTCTGGTATGTGAGTGCTATGTGTGCTGCATGTGTCTGATATGTGAGTGCTATGTGTGCTGCATGTATCTGATATGTGAGTGCTATGTGTGCTGCATGTGTCTGGTATGTGAGTGCTATGTGTGCTGCATGTGTCTGATATGTGAGTGCTATGTGTGCTGCATGTATCTGATATGTGAGTGCTATGTGTGCTGCATGTATCTGATATGTGAGTCCTATGTGTGCTGAATGTGTCTGATATGTGAGTGCTATGTGTGCAGCATGTGTCTGATATGTGAGTGCTATGTGTGCTGCATGTGTCTGATATGTGAGTGTTATGTGTGCTGCATGTGTCTGATATGTGAGTGCTATGTGTGCTGCATGTGTCTGATATGTGAGTGCTATGTGTGCAGCATGTGTCTGATATGTGAGTGCTATGTGTGCAGCATGTGTTTGATATGTGAGTGCTATGTGTGCTGCATGTGTCTGATATGTGAGTGCTATGTGTGCTGCATGTATCTGATATGTGAGTGCTATGTGTGCTGCATGTATCTGATATGTGAGTGCTATGTGTGCTGCATGTATCTGATATGTGAGTCCTATGTGTGCTGAATGTGTCTGATATGTGAGTGCTATGTGTGCAGCATGTATCTGATATGTGAGTGCTATGTGTGCTGCATGTGTCTGATATGTGAGTGCTATGTGTGCTGCATGTGTCTGATATGTGAGTGCTATGTGTGCTGCATGTATCTGATATGTGAGTGCTATGTGTGCTGCATGTATCTGATATGTGAGTCCTATGTGTGCTGAATGTGTCTGATATGTGAGTGCTATGTGTGCTGCATGTATCTGATATGTGAGTGCTATGTGTGCTGCATGTGTCTGATATGTGAGTGTTATGTGTGCTGCATGTGTCTGATATGTGAGTGCTATGTGTGCAGCATGTGTCTGATATGTG
>NW_027194124.1:0-91627 GCF_032444005.1 Ranitomeya imitator
GACCAGTCATTCGAAATGACTTCTCCATGCATTTTATGCATTGGTAAAAGCACTATGATGAAAAGTGTGATATGTTTTCAGGTATCTCCTATACTAATAGAGTCACATGCTCACCGGTTTGCCACATGATGTAGGCCCATGGACTGAACAAGAAACCACCAAAAATTTTAACCAGTCATCGTTCTCACAACACTGAGGACCAGTCATTCGAATTGACTTCTCCATGCATTTTATGCATTGGTAAAAGCACTATGATGAAAAGTGTGATATGTTTTCAGGTATCTCCTATACTAATAGAGCCACATGCTCACCGGTTTGCCACATGATGTAGGCCTATGGACTGAACAAGAAACCACCAAAATTTTAACCAGTCATCGTTCTCACAACACTGAGGACCAGTCATTCGAAATGACTTCTCCATGCATTTTATGCATTGGTAAAAGCACTATGATGAAAAGTGTGATATGTTTTCAGGTATCTCCTATACTAATAGAGCCACATGCTCACCGGTTTGCCACATGATGTAGGCCTATGGACTGAACAAGAAACCACCAAAAATTTTAACCAGTCATCGTTCTCACAACACTGAGGACCAGTCATTCGAAATGACTTCTCCATGCATTTTATGCATTGGTAAAAGCACTATGATGAAAAGTGTGATATGTTTTCAGGTATCTCCTATACTAATAGAGCCACATGCTCACCGGTTTGCCACATGATGTAGGCCTATGGACTGAACAAGAAACCACCAAAAATTTTAACCAGTCATCGTTCTCACAACACTGAGGACCAGTCATTCGAAATGACTTCTCCATGCATTTTATGCATTGGTAAAAGCACTATGATGAAAAGTGTGATATGTTTTCAGGTATCTCCTATACTAATAGAGTCACATGCTCACCGGTTTGCCACATGATGTAGGCCCATGGACTGAACAAGAAACCACCAAAAATTTTAACCAGTCATCGTTCTCACAACACTGAGGACCAGTCATTCGAATTGACTTCTCCATGCATTTTATGCATTGGTAAAAGCACTATGATGAAAAGTGTGATATGTTTTCAGGTATCTCCTATACTAATAGAGCCACATGCTCACCGGTTTGCCACATGATGTAGGCCTATGGACTGAACAAGAAACCACCAAAATTTTAACCAGTCATCGTTCTCACAACACTGAGGACCAGTCATTCGAAATGACTTCTCCATGCATTTTATGCATTGGTAAAAGCACTATGATGAAAAGTGTGATATGTTTTCAGGTATCTCCTATACTAATAGAGCCACATGCTCACCGGTTTGCCACATGATGTAGGCCTATGGACTGAACAAGAAACCACCAAAAATTTTAACCAGTCATCGTTCTCACAACACTGAGGACCAGTCATTCGAAATGACTTCTCCATGCATTTTATGCATTGGTAAAAGCACTATGATGAAAAGTGTGATATGTTTTCAGGTATCTCCTATACTAATAGAGCCACATGCTCACTGGTTTGCCACATGATGTAGGCCTATGGACTGAACAAGAAACCACCAAAAATTTTAACCAGTCATCGTTCTCACAACACTGAGGACCAGTCATTCGAAATGACTTCTCCATGCATTTTATGCATTGGTAAAAGCACTATGATGAAAAGTGTGATATGTTTTCAGGTATCTCCTATACTAATAGAGTCACATGCTCACCGGTTTGCCACATGATGTAGGCCCATGGACTGAACAAGAAACCACCAAAAATTTTAACCAGTCATCGTTCTCACAACACTGAGGACCAGTCATTCGAATTGACTTCTCCATGCATTTTATGCATTGGTAAAAGCACTATGATGAAAAGTGTGATATGTTTTCAGGTATCTCCTATACTAATAGAGCCACATGCTCACCGGTTTGCCACATGATGTAGGCCTATGGACTGAACAAGAAACCACCAAAATTTTAACCAGTCATCGTTCTCACAACACTGAGGACCAGTCATTCGAAATGACTTCTCCATGCATTTTATGCATTGGTAAAAGCACTATGATGAAAAGTGTGATATGTTTTCAGGTATCTCCTATACTAATAGAGCCACATGCTCACCGGTTTGCCACATGATGTAGGCCTATGGACTGAACAAGAAACCACCAAAAATTTTAACCAGTCATCGTTCTCACAACACTGAGGACCAGTCATTCGAAATGACTTCTCCATGCATTTTATGCATTGGTAAAAGCACTATGATGAAAAGTGTGATATGTTTTCAGGTATCTCCTATACTAATAGAGCCACATGCTCACCGGTTTGCCACATGATGTAGGCCTATGGACTGAACAAGAAACCACCAAAAATTTTAACCAGTCATCGTTCTCACAACACTGAGGACCAGTCATTCGAAATGACTTCTCCATGCATTTTATGCATTGGTAAAAGCACTATGATGAAAAGTGTGATATGTTTTCAGGTATCTCCTATTCTAATAGAGCCACATGCTCACCGGTTTGCCACATGATGTAGGCATATGGACTGAACAAGAAACCACCAAAAATTTTAACCAGTCATCGTTCTCACAACACTGAGGACCAGTCATTCGAAATGACTTCTCCATGCATTTTATGCATTGGTAAAAGCACTATGATGAAAAGTGTGATATGTTTTCAGGTATCTCCTATACTAATAGAGCCACATGCTCACCGGTTTGCCACATGATGTAGGCCTATGGACTGAACAAGAAACCACCAAAAATTTTAACCAGTCATCGTTCTCACAACACTGAGGACCAGTCATTCGAAATGACTTCTCCATGCATTTTATGCATTGGTAAAAGCACTATGATGAAAAGTGTGATATGTTTTCAGGTATCTCCTATACTAATAGAGCCACATGCTCACCGGTTTGCCACATGATGTAGGCCTATGGACTGAACAAGAAACCACCAAAAATTTTAACCAGTCATCGTTCTCACAACACTGAGGACCAGTCATTCGAAATGACTTCTCCATGCATTTTATGCATTGGTAAAAGCACTATGATGAAAAGTGTGATATGTTTTCAGGTATCTCCTATACTAATAGAGCCACATGCTCACCGGTTTGCCACATGATGTAGGCATATGGACTGAACAAGAAACCACCAAAAATTTTCACCAGTCATCGTTCTCACAACACTGAGGACCAGTCATTCGAAATGACTTCTCCATGCATTTTATGCATTGGTAAAAGCACTATGATGAAAAGTGTGATATGTTTTCAGGTATCTCCTATACTAATAGAGCCACATGCTCACCGGTTTGCCACATGATGTAGGCATATGGACTGAACAAGAAACCACCAAAAATTTTAACCAGTCATCGTTCTCACAACACTGAGGACCAGTCATTCGAAATGACTTCTCCATGCATTTTATGCATTGGTAAAAGCACTATGATGAAAAGTGTGATATGTTTTCAGGTATCTCCTATACTAATAGAGCCACATGCTCACCGGTTTGCCACATGATGTAGGCCTATGGACTGAACAAGAAACCACCAAAAATTTTAACCAGTCATCGTTCTCACAACACTGAGGACCAGTCATTCGAAATGACTTCTCCATGCATTTTATGCATTGGTAAAAGCACTATGATGAAAAGTGTGATATGTTTTCAGGTATCTCCTATACTAATAGAGCCACATGCTCACCGGTTTGCCACATGATGTAGGCCTATGGACTGAACAAGAAACCACCAAAAATTTTAACCAGTCATCGTTCTCACAACACTGAGGACCAGTCATTCGAAATGACTTCTCCATGCATTTTATGCATTGGTAAAAGCACTATGATGAAAAGTGTGATATGTTTTCAGTTATCTCCTATACTAATAGAGCCACATGCTCACCGGTTTGCCACATGATGTAGGCCCATGGACTGAACAAGAAACCACCAAAAATTTTAACCAGTCATCGTTCTCACAACACTGAGGACCAGTCATTCGAAATGACTTCTCCATGCATTTTATGCATTGGTAAAAGCACTATGATGAAAAGTGTGATATGTTTTCAGGTATCTCCTATACTAATAGAGTCACATGCTCACCGGTTTGCCACATGATGTAGGCCCATGGACTGAACAAGAAACCACCAAAAATTTTAACCAGTCATCGTTCTCACAACACTGAGGACCAGTCATTCGAATTGACTTCTCCATGCATTTTATGCATTGGTAAAAGCACTATGATGAAAAGTGTGATATGTTTTCAGGTATCTCCTATACTAATAGAGCCACATGCTCACCGGTTTGCCACATGATGTAGGCCTATGGACTGAACAAGAAACCACCAAAATTTTAACCAGTCATCGTTCTCACAACACTGAGGACCAGTCATTCGAAATGACTTCTCCATGCATTTTATGCATTGGTAAAAGCACTATGATGAAAAGTGTGATATGTTTTCAGGTATCTCCTATACTAATAGAGCCACATGCTCACCGGTTTGCCACATGATGTAGGCCTATGGACTGAACAAGAAACCACCAAAAATTTTAACCAGTCATCGTTCTCACAACACTGAGGACCAGTCATTCGAAATGACTTCTCCATGCATTTTATGCATTGGTAAAAGCACTATGATGAAAAGTGTGATATGTTTTCAGGTATCTCCTATACTAATAGAGCCACATGCTCACCGGTTTGCCACATGATGTAGGCCTATGGACTGAACAAGAAACCACCAAAAATTTTAACCAGTCATCGTTCTCACAACACTGAGGACCAGTCATTCGAAATGACTTCTCCATGCATTTTATGCATTGGTAAAAGCACTATGATGAAAAGTGTGATATGTTTTCAGGTATCTCCTATACTAATAGAGCCACATGCTCACCGGTTTGCCACATGATGTAGGCATATGGACTGAACAAGAAACCACCAAAAATTTTAACCAGTCATCGTTCTCACAACACTGAGGACCAGTCATTCGAAATGACTTCTCCATGCATTTTATGCATTGGTAAAAGCACTATGATGAAAAGTGTGATATGTTTTCAGGTATCTCCTATACTAATAGAGCCACATGCTCACCGGTTTGCCACATGATGTAGGCATATGGACTGAACAAGAAACCACCAAAAATTTTAACCAGTCATCGTTCTCACAACACTGAGGACCAGTCATTCGAAATGACTTCTCCATGCATTTTATGCATTGGTAAAAGCACTATGATGAAAAGTGTGATATGTTTTCAGGTATCTCCTATACTAATAGAGCCACATGCTCACCGGTTTGCCACATGATGTAAGCCTATGGACTGAACAAGAAACCACCAAAAATTTTAACCAGTCATCGTTCTCACAACACTGAGGACCAGTCATTCGAAATGACTTCTCCATGCATTTTATGCATTGGTAAAAGCACTATGATGAAAAGTGTGATATGTTTTCAGGTATCTCCTATACTAATAGAGCCACATGCTCACCGGTTTGCCACATGATGTAGGCCTATGGACTGAACAAGAAACCACCAAAAATTTTAACCAGTCATCGTTCTCACAACACTGAGGACCAGTCATTCGAAATGACTTCTCCATGCATTTTATGCATTGGTAAAAGCACTATGATGAAAAGTGTGATATGTTTTCAGGTATCTCCTATACTAATAGAGCCACATGCTCACCGGTTTGCCACATGATGTAGGCCCATGGACTGAACAAGAAACCACCAAAAATTTTAACCAGTCATCGTTCTCACAACACTGAGGACCAGTCATTCGAAATGACTTCTCCATGCATTTTATGCATTGGTAAAAGCACTATGATGAAAAGTGTGATATGTTTTCAGGTATCTCCTATACTAATAGAGCCACATGCTCACCGGTTTGCCACATGATGTAGGCCTATGGACTGAACAAGAAACCACCAAAAATTTTAACCAGTCATCGTTCTCACAACACTGAGGACCAGTCATTCGAAATGACTTCTCCATGCATTTTATGCATTGGTAAAAGCACTATGATGAAAAGTGTGATATGTTTTCAGGTATCTCCTATACTAATAGAGCCACATGCTCACCGGTTTGCCACATGATGTAGGCCTATGGACTGAACAAGAAACCACCAAAAATTTTAACCAGTCATCGTTCTCACAACACTGAGGACCAGTCATTCGAAATGACTTCTCCATGCATTTTATGCATTGGTAAAAGCACTATGATGAAAAGTGTGATATGCTTTCAGGTATCTCCTATACTAATAGAGCCACATGCTCACCGGTTTGCCACATGATGTAGGCCTATGGATTGAACAAGAAACCACCAAAAATTTTAACCAGTCATCGTTCTCACAACACTGAGGACCAGTCATTCGAAATGACTTCTCCATGCATTTTATGCATTGGTAAAAGCACTATGATGAAAAGTGTGATATGATTTCAGGTATGTCCTATACTAATAGAGCCACATGCTCACCGGTTTGCCACATGATGTAGGCCTATGGACTGAACAAGAAACCACCAAAAATTTTAACCAGTCATCGTTCTCACAACACTGAGGACCAGTCATTCGAAATGACTTCTCCATGCATTTTATGCATTGGTAAAAGCACTATGATGAAAAGTGTGATATGTTTTCAGGTATCTCCTATACTAATAGAGCCACATGCTCACCGGTTTGCCACATGATGTAGGCCTATGGACTGAACAAGAAACCACCAAAAATTTTAACCAGTCATCGTTCTCACAACACTGAGGACCAGTCATTCGAAATGACTTCTCCATGCATTTTATGCATTGGTAAAAGCACTATGATGAAAAGTGTGATATGTTTTCAGGTATCTCCTATACTAATAGAGCCACATGCTCACCGGTTTGCCACATGATGTAGGCCTATGGACTGAACAAGAAACCACCAAAAATTTTAACCAGTCATCGTACTCACAACACTGAGGACCAGTCATTCGAAATGACTTCTCCATGCATTTTATGCATTGGTAAAAGCACTATGATGAAAAGTGTGATGTTTTCAGGTATCTCCTATACTAATAGAGCCACATGCTCACCGGTTTGCCACATGATGTAGGCCTATGGACTGAACAAGAAACCACCAAAAATTTTAACCAGTCATCGTTCTCACAACACTGAGGACTAGTCATTCGAAATGACTTCTCCATGCATTTTATGCATTGGTAAAAGCACTATGATGAAAAGTGTGATGTTTTCAGGTATCTCCTATACTAATAGAGCCACATGCTCACCGGTTTGCCACATGATGTAGGCCTATGGACTGAACAAGAAACCACCAAAAATTTTAACCAGTCATCGTTCTCACAACACTGAGGACCAGTCATTCGAAATGACTTCTCCATGCATTTTATGCATTGGTAAAAGCACTATGATGAAAAGTGTGATATGTTTTCAGGTATCTCCTATACTAATAGAGCCACATGCTCACCGGTTTGCCACATGATGTAGGCCTATGGACTGAACAAGAAACCACCAAAAATTTTAACCAGTCATCGTTCTCACAACACTGAGGACCAGTCATTCGAAATGACTTCCCCATGCATTTTATGCATTGGTAAAAGCACTATGATGAAAAGTGTGATATGTTTTCAGGTATCTCCTATACTAATAGAGCCACATGCTCACCGGTTTGCCACATGATGTAGGCCTATGGACTGAACAAGAAACCACCAAAAATTTTAACCAGTCATCGTTCTCACAACACTGAGGACCAGTCATTCGAAATGACTTCTCCATGCATTTTATGCATTGGTAAAAGCACTATGATGAAAAGTGTGATATGTTTTCAGGTATCTCCTATACTAATAGAGCCACATGCTCACCGGTTTGCCACATGATGTAGGCCCATGGACTGAACAAGAAACCACCAAAAATTTTAACCAGTCATCGTTCTCACAACACTGAGGACCAGTCATTCGAAATGACTTCTCCATGCATTTTATGCATTGGTAAAAGCACTATGATGAAAAGTGTGATATGTTTTCAGGTATCTCCTATACTAATAGAGCCACATGCTCACCGGTTTGCCACATGATGTAGGCCTATGGACTGAACAAGAAACCACCAAAAATTTTAACCAGTCATCGTTCTCACAACACTGAGGACCAGTCATTCGAAATGACTTCTCCATGCATTTTATGCATTGGTAAAAGCACTATGATGAAAAGTGTGATATGCTTTCAGGTATCTCCTATACTAATAGAGCCACATGCTCACCGGTTTGCCACATGATGTAGGCCTATGGACTGAACAAGAAACCACCAAAAATTTTAACCAGTCATCGTTCTCACAACACTGAGGACTAGTCATTCGAAATGACTTCTCCATGCATTTTATGCATTGTTAAAAGCACTATGATGAAAAGTGTGATATGTTTTCAGGTATCTCCTATACTAATAGAGCCACATGCTCACCGGTTTGCCACATGATGTAGGCCTATGGACTGAACAAGAAACCACCAAAAATTTTAACCAGTCATCGTTCTCACAACACTGAGGACCAGTCATTCGAAATGACTTCTCCATGCATTTTATGCATTGGTAAAAGCACTATGATGAAAAGTGTGATATGTTTTCAGGTATCTCCTATACTAATGGAGCCATATGCTCACCGGTTTGCCACATGATGTAGGCCTATGGACTGAACAAAAAACCACCAAAAATTTTAACCAGTCATCGTACTCACAACACTGAGGACCAGTCATTCGAAATGACTTCTCCATGCATTTTATGCATTGGTAAAAGCACTATGATGAAAAGTAACATAGTAACATAGTAACATAGTAACATAGTTAGTAAGGCCGAAAAAAGACATTTGTCCATCCAGTTCAGCCTATATTCCATCATAATAAATCCCCAGATCTACGTCCTTCTACAGAACCTAATTGTATGATACAATATTGTTCTGCTCCAGGAAGACATCCAGGCCTCTCTTGAACCCCTCTCACAACACAGTCATTCGAAATGACTTCTCCATGCATTTTATGCATTGGTAAAAGCACTATGATGAAAAGTGTGATATGCTTTCAGGTAACTCCTATACTAATAGAGCCACATGCTCACCGGTTTGCCACATGATGTAGGCCTATGGACTGAACAAGAAACCACCAAAAATTTTAACCAGTCATCGTTCTCACAACACTGAGGACTAGTCATTCGAAATGACTTCTCCATGCATTTTATGCATTGTTAAAAGCACTATGATGAAAAGTGTGATATGTTTTCAGGTATCTCCTATACTAATAGAGCCACATGCTCACCGGTTTGCCACATGATGTAGGCCTATGGACTGAACAAGAAACCACCAAAAATTTTAACCAGTCATCGTTCTCACAACACTGAGGACCAGTCATTCGAAATGACTTCTCCATGCATTTTATGCATTGGTAAAAGCACTATGATGAAAAGTGTGATATGTTTTCAGGTATCTCCTATACTAATGGAGCCACATGCTCACCGGTTTGCCACATGATGTAGGCCTATGGACTGAACAAAAAACCACCAAAAATTTTAACCAGTCATCGTACTCACAACACTGAGGACCAGTCATTCGAAATGACTTCTCCATGCATTTTATGCATTGGTAAAAGCACTATGATGAAAAGTGTGATATGTTTTCAGGTATCTCCTATACTAATAGAGCCACATGCTCACCGGTTTGCCACATGATGTAGGCCTATGGACTGAACAAGAAACCACCAAAAATTTTAACCAGTCATCGTTCTCACAACACTGATGACCAGTCATTCGAAATGACTTCTCCATGCATTTTATGCATTGGTAAAAGCACTATGATGAAAAGTGTGATATGTTTTCAGGTATCTCCTATACTAATAGAGCCACATGCTCACCGGTTTGCCACATGATGTAGGCCTATGGACTGAACAAGAAACCACCAAAAATTTTAACCAGTCATCGTTCTCACAACACTGAGGACCAGTCATTCGAAATGACTTCTCCATGCATTTTATGCATTGGTAAAAGCACTATGATGAAAAGTGTGATATGTTTTCAGGTATCTCCTATACTAATAGAGCCACATGCTCACCGGTTTGCCACATGATGTAGGCCTATGGACTGAACAAGAAACCACCAAAAATTTTAACCAGTCATCGTTCTCACAACACTGAGGACCAGTCATTCGAAATGACTTCTCCATGCATTTTATGCATTGGTAAAAGCACTATGATGAAAAGTGTGATATGTTTTCAGGTATCTCCTATACTAATAGAGCCACATGCTCACCGGTTTGCCACATGATGTAGGCCTATGGACTGAACAAGAAACCACCAAAAATTTTAACCAGTCATCGTTCTCACAACACTGAGGACCAGTCATTCGAAATGACTTCTCCATGCATTTTATGCATTGGTAAAAGCACTATGATGAAAAGTGTGATATGTTTTCAGGTATCTCCTATACTAATAGAGCCACATGCTCACCGGTTTGCCACATGATGTAGGCCTATGGACTGAACAAGAAACCACCAAAAATTTTAACCAGTCATCGTTCTCACAACACTGAGGACCAGTCATTCGAAATGACCAAGGAAGGTGACGGGCACAAGGGGGCATTCTTTGCGTCTGGAGGAGAGAAGGTTTTTCCACCAACATAAAAGAGGATTCTTTACTGTTAGGGCAGTGAGAATCTGGAATTGCTTGCCTGAGGAGGTGGTGATGGCGAACTCAGTCGAGGGGTTCAAGAGAGGCCTGGATGTCTTCCTGGAGCAGAACAATATTGTATCATACAATTATTAGGTTCTGTAGAAGGACGTAGATCTGGGTATTTATTTATTATGATGGAATATAGGCTGAACTGGATGGACAAATGTCTTTTTTCGGCCTTACTAACTATGTTACTATGTTACTATGTTACTGAGGACCAGTCATTCGAAATGACTTCTCCATGCATTTTATGCATTGGTAAAAGCACTATGATGAAAAGTGTGATATGTTTTCAGGTATCTCCTATACTAATAGAGCCACATGCTCACCGGTTTGCCACATGATGTAGGCCTATGGACTGAACAAGAAACCACCAAAAATTTTAACCAGTCATCGTTCTCACAACACTGAGGACCAGTCATTCGAAATGACTTCTCCATGCATTTTATGCATTGGTAAAAGCACTATGATGAAAAGTGTGATATGTTTTCAGGTATCTCCTATACTAATAGAACCACATGCTCACCGGTTTGCCACATGATGTAGGCCTATGGACTGAACAAGAAACCACCAAAAATTTTAACCAGTCATCGTTCTCACAACACTGAGGACCAGTCATTCGAAATGACTTCTCCATGCATTTTATGCATTGGTAAAAGCACTATGATGAAAAGTGTGATATGTTTTCAGGTATCTCCTATACTAATAGAGCCACATGCTCACCGGTTTGCCACATGATGTAGGCCTATGGACTGAACAAGAAACCACCAAAAATTTTAACCAGTCATCGTTCTCACAACACTGAGGACCAGTCATTCGAAATGACTTCTCCATGCATTTTATGCATTGGTAAAAGCACTATGATGAAAAGTGTGATATGCTTTCAGGTATCTCCTATACTAATAGAGCCACATGCTCACCGGTTTGCCACATGATGTAGGCCTATGGACTGAACAAGAAACCACCAAAAATTTTAACCAGTCATCGTTCTCACAACACTGAGGACTAGTCATTCGAAATGACTTCTCCATGCATTTTATGCATTGGTAAAAGCACTATGATGAAAAGTGTGATATGTTTTCAGGTATCTCCTATACTAATAGAGCCACATGCTCACCGGTTTGCCACATGATGTAGGCCTATGGACTGAACAAGAAACCACCAAAAATTTTAACCAGTCATCGTTCTCACAACACTGAGGACCAGTCATTCGAAATGACCAAGGAAGGTGACGGGCACAAGGGGGCATTCTTTGCGTCTGGAGGAGAGAAGGTTTTTCCACCAACATAGAAGAGGATTCTTTACTGTTAGGGCAGTGAGAATCTGGAATTGCTTGCCTGAGGAGGTGGTGATGGCGAACTCAGTCGAGGGGTTCAAGAGAGGCCTGGATGTCTTCCTGGAGCAGAACAATATTGTATCATACAATTATTAGGTTCTGTAGAAGGACGTAGATCTGGGTATTTATTTATTATGATGGAATATAGGCTGAACTGGATGGACAAATGTCTTTTTTCGGCCTTACTAACTATGTTACTATGTTACTATGTTACTGAGGACCAGTCATTCGAAATGACTTCTCCATGCATTTTATGCATTGGTAAAAGCACTATGATGAAAAGTGTGATATGTTTTCAGGTATCTCCTATACTAATAGAGCCACATGCTCACCGGTTTGCCACATGATGTAGGCCTATGGACTGAACAAGAAACCACCAAAAATTTTAACCAGTCATCGTTCTCACAACACTGAGGACCAGTCATTCGAAATGACTTCTCCATGCATTTTATGCATTGGTAAAAGCACTATGATGAAAAGTGTGATATGTTTTCAGGTATCTCCTATACTAATAGAGCCACATGCTCACCGGTTTGCCACATGATGTAGGCCTATGGACTGAACAAGAAACCACCAAAAATTTTAACCAGTCATCGTTCTCACAACACTGAGGACCAGTCATTCGAAATGACTTCTCCATGCATTTTATGCATTGGTAAAAGCACTATGATGAAAAGTGTGATATGTTTTCAGGTATCTCCTATACTAATAGAGCCACATGCTCACCGGTTTGCCACATGATGTAGGCCTATGGACTGAACAAGAAACCACCAAAAATTTTAACCAGTCATCATTCTCACAACACTGAGGACCAGTCATTCGAAATGACTTCTCCATGCATTTTCTGCATTGGTAAAAGCACTATGATGAAAAGTGTGATATGTTTTCAGGTATCTCCTATACTAATAGAGCCACATGCTCACCGGTTTGCCACATGATGTAGGCCCATGGACTGAACAAGAAACCACCAAAAATTTTAACCAGTCATCGTTCTCACAACACTGAGGACCAGTCATTCGAAATGACTTCTCCATGCATTTTATGCATTGGTAAAAGCACTATGATGAAAAGTGTGATATGTTTTCAGGTATCTCCTATACTAATAGAGCCACATGCTCACCGGTTTGCCACATGATGTAGACCTATGGACTGAACAAGAAACCACCAAAAATTTTAACCAGTCATCGTTCTCACAACACTGAGGACCAGTCATTCGAAATGACTTCTCCATGCATTTTATGCATTGGTAAAAGCACTATGATGAAAAGTGTGATATGTTTTCAGGTATCTCCTATACTAATAGAACCACATGCTCACCGGTTTGCCACATGATGTAGGCCTATGGACTGAACAAGAAACCACCAAAAATTTTAACCAGTCATCGTTCTCACAACACTGAGGACCAGTCATTCGAAATGACTTCTCCATGCATTTTATGCATTGGTAAAAGCACTATGATGAAAAGTGTGATATGTTTTCAGGTATCTCCTATACTAATAGAGCCACATGCTCACCGGTTTGCCACATGATGTAGGCCTATGGACTGAACAAGAAACCACCAAAAATTTTAACCAGTCATCGTTCTCACAACACTGAGGACCAGTCATTCGAAATGACTTCTCCATGCATTTTATGCATTGGTAAAAGCACTATGATGAAAAGTGTGATATGTTTTCAGTTATCTCCTATACTAATAGAGCCACATGCTCACCGGTTTACCACATGATGTAGGCCCATGGACTGAACAAGAAACCACCAAAAATTTTATCCAGTCATCGTTCTCACAACACTGAGGACCAGTCATTCGAAATGACTTCTCCATGCATTTTATGCATTGGTAAAAGCACTATGATGAAAAGTGTGATATGTTTTCAGGTATCTCCTATACTAATAGAGCCACATGCTCACCGGTTTGCCACATGATGTAGGCCTATGGACTGAACAAGAAACCACCAAAATTTTAACCAGTCATCGTTCTCACAACACTGAGGACCAGTCATTCGAAATGACTTCTCCATGCATTTTATGCATTGGTAAAAGCACTATGATGAAAAGTGTGATATGTTTTCAGGTATCTCCTATACTAATAGAGCCACATGCTCACCGGTTTGCCACATGATGTAGGCCTATGGACTGAACAAGAAACCACCAAAAATTTTAACCAGTCATCGTTCTCACAACACTGAGGACCAGTCATTCGAAATGACTTCTCCATGCATTTTATGCATTGGTAAAAGCACTATGATGAAAAGTGTGATATGTTTTCAGGTATCTCCTATACTAATAGAGCCACATGCTCACCGGTTTGCCACATGATGTAGGCCTATGGACTGAACAAGAAACCACCAAAAATTTTAACCAGTCATCGTTCTCACAACACTGAGGACCAGTCATTCGAAATGACTTCTCCATGCATTTTATGCATTGGTAAAAGCACTATGATGAAAAGTGTGATATGTTTTCAGGTATCTCCTATACTAATAGAGCCACATGCTCACCGGTTTGCCACATGATGTAGGCCCATGGACTGAACAAGAAACCACCAAAAATTTTAACCAGTCATCGTTCTCACAACACTGAGGACCAGTCATTCGAAATGACTTCTCCATGCATTTTATGCATTGGTAAAAGCACTATGATGAAAAGTGTGATATGTTTTCAGGTATCTCCTATACTAATAGAGCCACATGCTCACCGGTTTGCCACATGATGTAGGCCTATGGACTGAACAAGAAACCACCAAAATTTTAACCAGTCATCGTTCTCACAACACTGAGGACCAGTCATTCGAAATGACTTCTCCATGCATTTTATGCATTGGTAAAAGCACTATGATGAAAAGTGTGATATGTTTTCAGGTATCTCCTATACTAATAGAGCCACATGCTCACCGGTTTGCCACATGATGTAGGCCTATGGACTGAACAAGAAACCACCAAAAATTTTAACCAGTCATCGTTCTCACAACACTGAGGACCAGTCATTCGAAATGACTTCTCCATGCATTTTATGCATTGGTAAAAGCACTATGATGAAAAGTGTGATATGTTTTCAGGTATCTCCTATACTAATAGAGCCACATGCTCACCGGTTTGCCACATGATGTAGGCCTATGGACTGAACAAGAAACCACCAAAAATTTTAACCAGTCATCGTTCTCACAACACTGAGGACCAGTATTCGAAATGACTTCTCCATGCATTTTATGCATTGGTAAAAGCACTATGATGAAAAGTGTGATATGCTTTCAGGTATCTCCTATACTAATAGAGCCACATGCTCACCGGTTTGCCACATGATGTAGGCCCATGGACTGAACAAGAAACCACCAAAAATTTTAACCAGTCATCGTTCTCACAACACTGAGGACCAGTCATTCGAAATGACTTCTCCATGCATTTTATGCATTGGTAAAAGCACTATGATGAAAAGTGTGATATGTTTTCAGGTATCTCCTATACTAATAGAGTCACATGCTCACCGGTTTGCCACATGATGTAGGCATATGGACTGAACAAGAAACCACCAAAAATTTTAACCAGTCATCGTTCTCACAACACTGAGGACCAGTCATTCGAAATGACTTCTCCATGCATTTTATGCATTGGTAAAAGCACTATGATGAAAAGTGTGATATGTTTTCAGGTATCTCCTATACTAATAGAGCCACATGCTCACCAGTTTGCCACATGATGTAGGCCTATGGACTGAACAAGAAACCACCAAAAATTTTAACCAGTCATCGTTCTCACAACACTGAGGACCAGTCATTCGAAATGACTTCTCCATGCATTTTATGCATTGGTAAAAGCACTATGATGAAAAGTGTGATATGTTTTCAGGTATCTCCTATACTAATAGAGCCACATGCTCACCGGTTTGCCACATGATGTAGGCCTATGGACTGAACAAGAAACCACCAAAAATTTTAACCAGTCATCGTTCTCACAACACTGAGGACCAGTCATTCGAAATGACTTCTCCATGCATTTTATGCATTGGTAAAAGCACTATGATGAAAAGTGTGATATGTTTTCAGGTATCTCCTATACTAATAGAGCCACATGCTCACCGGTTTGCCACATGATGTAGGCCTATGGACTGAACAAGAAACCACCAAAAATTTTAACCAGTCATCGTTCTCACAACACTGAGGACCAGTCATTCGAAATGACTTCTCCATGCATTTTATGCATTGGTAAAAGCACTATGATGAAAAGTGTGATATGTTTTCAGGTATCTCCTATACTAATAGAGCCACATGCTCACCGGTTTGCCACATGATGTAGGCCTATGGACTGAACAAGAAACCACCAAAAATTTTAACCAGTCATCGTTCTCACAACACTGAGGACCAGTCATTCGAAATGACTTCTCCATGCATTTTATGCATTGGTAAAAGCACTATGATGAAAAGTGTGATATGTTTTCAGGTATCTCCTATACTAATAGAGCCACATGCTCACCGGTTTGCCACATGATGTAGGCCTATGGACTGAACAAGAAACCACCAAAAATTTTAACCAGTCATCGTTCTCACAACACTAAGGACCCGTCATTCGAAATGACTTCTCCATGCATTTTATGCATTGGTAAAAGCACTATGATGAAAAGTGTGATATGCTTTCAGGTATCTCCTATACTAATAGAGCCACATGCTCACCGGTTTGCCACATGATGTAGGCCTATGGACTGAACAAGAAACCACCAAAAATTTTAACCAGTCATCGTTCTCACAACACTGAGGACCAGTCATTCGAAATGACTTCTCCATGCATTTTATGCATTGGTAAAAGCACTATGATGAAAAGTGTGATATGTTTTCAGGTATCTCCTATACTAATAGAGCCACATGCTCACCGGTTTGCCACATGATGTAGGCCTATGGACTGAACAAGAAACCACCAAAAATTTTAACCAGTCATCGTTCTCACAACACTGAGGACCAGTCATTCGAAATGACTTCTCCATGCATTTTATGCATTGGTAAAAGCACTATGATGAAAAGTGTGATATGTTTTCAGGTATCTCCTATACTAATAGAGCCACATGCTCACCGGTTTGCCACATGATGTAGGCCTATGGACTGAACAAGAAACCACCAAAAATTTTAACCAGTCATCGTTCTCACAACACTGAGGACCAGTCATTCGAAATGACTTCTCCATGCATTTTATGCATTGGTAAAAGCACTATGATGAAAAGTGTGATATGTTTTCAGTTATCTCCTATACTAATAGAGCCACATGCTCACCGGTTTGCCACATGATGTAGGCCCATGGACTGAACAAGAAACCACCAAAAATTTTAACCAGTCATCGTTCTCACAACACTGAGGACCAGTCATTCGAAATGACTTCTCCATGCATTTTATGCATTGGTAAAAGCACTATGATGAAAAGTGTGATATGTTTTCAGGTATATCCTATACTAATAGAGCCACATGCTCACCGGTTTGCCACATGATGTAGGCATATGGACTGAACAAGAAACCACCAAAAATTTTAACCAGTCATCGTTCTCACAACACTGAGGACCAGTCATTCGAAATGACTTCTCCATGCATTTTATGCATTGGTAAAAGCACTATGATGAAAAGTGTGATATGTTTTCAGGTATCTCCTATACTAATAGAGCCACATGCTCACCGGTTTGCCACATGATGTAGGCATATGGACTGAACAAGAAACCACCAAAAATTTTAACCAGTCATCGTTCTCACAACACTGAGGACCAGTCATTCGAAATGACTTCTCCATGCATTTTATGCATTGGTAAAAGCACTATGATGAAAAGTGTGATATGTTTTCAGGTATCTCCTATACTAATAGAGCCACATGCTCACCGGTTTGCCACATGATGTAGGCCTATGGACTGAACAAGAAACCACCAAAAATTTTAACCAGTCATCGTTCTCACAACACTGAGGACCAGTCATTCGAAATGACTTCTCCATGCATTTTATGCTTGGTAAAAGCACTATGATGAAAAGTGTGATATGTTTTCAGGTATCTCCTATACTAATAGAGCCACATGCTCACCGGTTTGCCACATGATGTAGGCCTATGGACTGAACAAGAAACCACCAAAAATTTTAACCAGTCATCGTTCTCACAACACTGAGGACCAGTCATTCGAAATGACTTCTCCATGCATTTTATGCATTGGTAAAAGCACTATGATGAAAAGTGTGATATGTTTTCAGGTATCTCCTATACTAATAGAGCCACATTCTCACCCTTTTGCCACATGATGTAGGCCCATGGACTGAACAAGAAACCACCAAAAATTTTAACCAGTCATCGTTCTCACAACACTGAGGACCAGTCATTCGAAATGACTTCTCCATGCATTTTATGCATTGGTAAAAGCACTATGATGAAAAGTGTGATATGTTTTCAGGTATCTCCTATACTAATAGAGCCACATGCTCACCGGTTTGCCACATGATGTAGGCCTATGGACTGAACAAGAAACCACCAAAAATTTTAACCAGTCATCGTTCTCACAACACTGAGGACCAGTCATTCGAAATGACTTCTCCATGCATTTTATGCTTGGTAAAAGCACTATGATGAAAAGTGTGATATGTTTTCAGGTATCTCCTATACTAATAGAGCCACATGCTCACCGGTTTGCCACATGATGTAGGCCTATGGACTGAACAAGAAACCACCAAAAATTTTAACCAGTCATCGTTCTCACAACACTGAGGACCAGTCATTCGAAATGACTTCTCCATGCATTTTATGCATTGGTAAAAGCACTATGATGAAAAGTGTGATATGTTTTCAGGTATCTCCTATACTAATAGAGCCACATTCTCACCCTTTTGCCACATGATGTAGGCCCATGGACTGAACAAGAAACCACCAAAAATTTTAACCAGTCATCGTTCTCACAACACTGAGGACCAGTCATTCGAAATGACTTCTCCATGCATTTTCTGCATTGGTAAAAGCACTATGATGAAAAGTGTGATATGTTTTCAGGTATCTCCTATACTAATAGAGCCACATGCTCACCGGTTTGCCACATGATGTAGGCCTATGGACTGAACAAGAAACCACCAAAAATTTTAACCAGTCATCGTTCTCACAACACTGAGGACCAGTCATTCGAAATGACTTCTCCATGCATTTTATGCATTGGTAAAAGCACTATGATGAAAAGTATGATATGTTTTCAGGTATATCCTATACTAATAGAGCCACATGCTCACCGGTTTGCCACATGATGTAGGCATATGGACTGAACAAGAAACCACCAAAAATTTTAACCAGTCATCGTTCTCACAACACTGAGGACCAGTCATTCGAAATGACTTCTCCATGCATTTTATGCATTGGTAAAAGCACTATGATGAAAAGTGTGATATGTTTTCAGGTATCTCCTATACTAATAGAGCCACATGCTCACCGGTTTGCCACATGATGTAGGCATATGGACTGAACAAGAAACCACCAAAAATTTTAACCAGTCATCGTTCTCACAACACTGAGGACCAGTCATTCGAAATGACTTCTCCATGCATTTTATGCATTGGTAAAAGCACTATGATGAAAAGTGTGATATGTTTTCAGGTATCTCCTATACTAATAGAGCCACATGCTCACCGGTTTGCCACATGATGTAGGCCTATGGACTGAACAAGAAACCACCAAAAATTTTAACCAGTCATCGTTCTCACAACACTGAGGACCAGTCATTCGAAATGACTTCTCCATGCATTTTATGCTTGGTAAAAGCACTATGATGAAAAGTGTGATATGTTTTCAGGTATCTCCTATACTAATAGAGCCACATGCTCACCGGTTTGCCACATGATGTAGGCCTATGGACTGAACAAGAAACCACCAAAAATTTTCACCAGTCATCGTTCTCACAACACTGAGGACCAGTCATTCGAAATGACTTCTCCATGCATTTTATGCATTGGTAAAAGCACTATGATGAAAAGTGTGATATGTTTTCAGGTATCTCCTATACTAATAGAGCCACATGCTCACCGGTTTGCCACATGATGTAGGCCCATGGACTGAACAAGAAACCACCAAAAATTTTAACCAGTCATCGTTCTCACAACACTGAGGACCAGTCATTTGAAATGACTTCTCCATGCATTTTATGCATTGGTAAAAGCACTATGATGAAAAGTGTGATATGTTTTCAGGTATCTCCTATACTAACAGAGCCACATGCTCACCGGTTTGCCACATGATGTAGGCCTATGGACTGAACAAGAAACCACCAAAAATTTTAACCAGTCATCGTTCTCACAACACTGAGGACCAGTCATTCGAAATGACTTCTCCATGCATTTTATGCATTGGTAAAAGCACTATGATGAAAAGTGTGATATGTTTTCAGGTATCTCCTATACTAATAGAGCCACATGCTCACCGGTTTGCCACATGATGTAGGCCTATGGACTGAACAAGAAACCACCAAAAATTTTAACCAGTCATCGTTCTCACAACACTGAGGACCAGTCATTCGAAATGACTTCTCCATGCATTTTATGCATTGGTAAAAGCACTATGATGAAAAGTGTGATATGTTTTCAGGTATCTCCTATACTAATAGAGCCACATGCTCACCGGTTTGCCACATGATGTAGGCCTATGGACTGAACAAGAAACCACCAAAAATTTTAACCAGTCATCGTTCTCACAACACTGAGGACCAGTCATTCGAAATGACTTCTCCATGCATTTTATGCATTGGTAAAAGCACTATGATGAAAAGTGTGATATGCTTTCAGGTATCTCCTATACTAATAGAGCCACATGCTCACCGGTTTGCCACATGATGTAGGCCTATGGACTGAACAAGAAACCACCAAAAATTTTAACCAGTCATCGTTCTCACAACACTGAGGACCAGTCATTCGAAATGACTTCTCCATGCATTTTATGCATTGGTAAAAGCACTATGATGAAAAGTGTGATATGTTTTCAGGTATCTCCTATACTAATAGAGCCACATGCTCACCGGTTTGCCACATGATGAGGGCCTATGGACTGAACAAGAAACCACCAAAAATTTTAACCAGTCATCGTTCTCACAACACTGAGGACCAGTCATTCGAAATGACTTCTCCATGCATTTTATGCATTGGTAAAAGCACTATGATAAAAAGTGTGATATGTTTTCAGGTATCTCCTATACTAATAGAGCCACATGCTCACCGGTTTGCCACATGATGTAGGCCTATGGACTGAACAAGAAACCACCAAAAATTTTAACCAGTCATCGTACTCACAACACTGAGGACCAGTCATTCGAAATGACTTCTCCATGCATTTTATGCATTGGTAAAAGCACTATGATGAAAAGTGTGATGTTTTCAGGTATCTCCTATACTAATAGAGCCACATGCTCACCGGTTTGCCACATGATGTAGGCCTATGGACTGAACAAGAAACCACCAAAAATTTTAACCAGTCATCGTTCTCACAACACTGAGGACCAGTCATTCGAAATGACTTCTCCATGCATTTTATGCATTGGTAAAAGCACTATGATGAAAAGTGTGATGTTTTCAGGTATCTCCTATACTAATAGAGCCACATGCTCACCGGTTTGCCACATGATGTAGGCCTATGGACTGAACAAGAAACCTCCAAAAATTTTAACCAGTCATCGTTCTCACAACACTGAGGACCAGTCATTCGAAATGACTTCTCCATGCATTTTATGCATTGGTAAAAGCACTATGATGAAAAGTGTGATATGTTTTCAGGTATCTCCTATACTAATAGAGCCACATGCTCACCGGTTTGCCACATGATGTAGGCCTATGGACTGAACAAGAAACCACCAAAAATTTTAACCAGTCATCGTTCTCACAACACTGAGGACCAGTCATTCGAAATGACTTCTCCATGCATTTTATGCATTGGTAAAAGCACTATGATGAAAAGTGTGATGTTTTCAGGTATCTCCTATACTAATAGAGCCACATGCTCACCGGTTTGCCACATGATGTAGGCCTATGGACTGAACAAGAAACCACCAAAAATTTTAACCAGTCATCGTTCTCACAACACTGAGGACCAGTCATTCGAAATGACTTCTCCATGCATTTTATGCATTGGTAAAAGCACTATGATGAAAAGTGTGATATGTTTTCAGGTATCTCCTATACTAATAGAGCCACATGCTCACCGGTTTGCCACATGATGTAGGCCTATGGACTGAACAAGAAACCACCAAAAATTTTAACCAGTCATCGTTCTCACAACACTGAGGACCAGTCATTCGAAATGACTTCTCCATGCATTTTATGCATTGGTAAAAGCACTATGATGAAAAGTGTGATATGTTTTCAGGTATCTCCTATACTAATAGAGCCACATGCTCACCGGTTTGCCACATGATGTAGGCCCATGGACTGAACAAGAAACCACCAAAAATTTTAACCAGTCATCGTTCTCACAACACTGAGGACCAGTCATTCGAAATGACTTCTCCATGCATTTTATGCATTGGTAAAAGCACTATGATGAAAAGTGTGATATGTTTTCAGGTATCTCCTATACTAATAGAGCCACATGCTCACCGGTTTGCCACATGATGTAGACCTATGGACTGAACAAGAAACCACCAAAAATTTTAACCAGTCATCGTTCTCACAACACTGAGGACCAGTCATTCGAAATGACTTCTCCATGCATTTTATGCATTGGTAAAAGCACTATGATGAAAAGTGTGATATGTTTTCAGGTATCTCCTATACTAATAGAACCACATGCTCACCGGTTTGCCACATGATGTAGGCCTATGGACTGAACAAGAAACCACCAAAAATTTTAACCAGTCATCGTTCTCACAACACTGAGGACCAGTCATTCGAAATGACTTCTCCATGCATTTTATGCATTGGTAAAAGCACTATGATGAAAAGTGTGATATGTTTTCAGGTATCTCCTATACTAATAGAGCCACATGCTCACCGGTTTGCCACATGATGTAGGCCTATGGACTGAACAAGAAACCACCAAAAATTTTAACCAGTCATCGTTCTCACAACACTGAGGACCAGTCATTCGAAATGACTTCTCCATGCATTTTATGCATTGGTAAAAGCACTATGATGAAAAGTGTGATATGTTTTCAGTTATCTCCTATACTAATAGAGCCACATGCTCACCGGTTTACCACATGATGTAGGCCCATGGACTGAACAAGAAACCACCAAAAATTTTAACCAGTCATCGTTCTCACAACACTGAGGACCAGTCATTCGAAATGACTTCTCCATGCATTTTATGCATTGGTAAAAGCACTATGATGAAAAGTGTGATATGTTTTCAGGTATCTCCTATACTAATAGAGTCACATGCTCACCGGTTTGCCACATGATGTAGGCCCATGGACTGAACAAGAAACCACCAAAAATTTTAACCAGTCATCGTTCTCACAACACTGAGGACCAGTCATTCGAATTGACTTCTCCATGCATTTTATGCATTGGTAAAAGCACTATGATGAAAAGTGTGATATGTTTTCAGGTATCTCCTATACTAATAGAGCCACATGCTCACCGGTTTGCCACATGATGTAGGCCTATGGACTGAACAAGAAACCACCAAAATTTTAACCAGTCATCGTTCTCACAACACTGAGGACCAGTCATTCGAAATGACTTCTCCATGCATTTTATGCATTGGTAAAAGCACTATGATGAAAAGTGTGATATGTTTTCAGGTATCTCCTATACTAATAGAGCCACATGCTCACCGGTTTGCCACATGATGTAGGCCTATGGACTGAACAAGAAACCACCAAAAATTTTAACCAGTCATCGTTCTCACAACACTGAGGACCAGTCATTCGAAATGACTTCTCCATGCATTTTATGCATTGGTAAAAGCACTATGATGAAAAGTGTGATATGTTTTCAGGTATCTCCTATACTAATAGAGCCACATGCTCACCGGTTTGCCACATGATGTAGGCCTATGGACTGAACAAGAAACCACCAAAAATTTTAACCAGTCATCGTTCTCACAACACTGAGGACCAGTCATTCGAAATGACTTCTCCATGCATTTTCTGCATTGGTAAAAGCACTATGATGAAAAGTGTGATATGTTTTCAGGTATCTCCTATACTAATAGAGCCACATGCTCACCGGTTTGCCACATGATGTAGGCCTATGGACTGAACAAGAAACCACCAAAAATTTTAACCAGTCATCGTTCTCACAACACTGAGGACCAGTCATTCGAAATGACTTCTCCATGCATTTTATGCATTGGTAAAAGCACTATGATGAAAAGTGTGATATGTTTTCAGGTATCTCCTATACTAATAGAGCCACATGCTCACCGGTTTGCCACATGATGTAGGCCCATGGACTGAACAAGAAACCACCAAAAATTTTAACCAGTCATCGTTCTCACAACACTGAGGACCAGTCATTCGAAATGACTTCTCCATGCATTTTATGCATTGGTAAAAGCACTATGATGAAAAGTGTGATATGTTTTCAGGTATCTCCTATACTAATAGAGTCACATGCTCACCGGTTTGCCACATGATGTAGGCCCATGGACTGAACAAGAAACCACCAAAAATTTTAACCAGTCATCGTTCTCACAACACTGAGGACCAGTCATTCGAATTGACTTCTCCATGCATTTTATGCATTGGTAAAAGCACTATGATGAAAAGTGTGATATGTTTTCAGGTATCTCCTATACTAATAGAGCCACATGCTCACCGGTTTGCCACATGATGTAGGCCTATGGACTGAACAAGAAACCACCAAAATTTTAACCAGTCATCGTTCTCACAACACTGAGGACCAGTCATTCGAAATGACTTCTCCATGCATTTTATGCATTGGTAAAAGCACTATGATGAAAAGTGTGATATGTTTTCAGGTATCTCCTATACTAATAGAGCCACATGCTCACCGGTTTGCCACATGATGTAGGCCTATGGACTGAACAAGAAACCACCAAAAATTTTAACCAGTCATCGTTCTCACAACACTGAGGACCAGTCATTCGAAATGACTTCTCCATGCATTTTATGCATTGGTAAAAGCACTATGATGAAAAGTGTGATATGTTTTCAGGTATCTCCTATACTAATAGAGCCACATGCTCACTGGTTTGCCACATGATGTAGGCCTATGGACTGAACAAGAAACCACCAAAAATTTTAACCAGTCATCGTTCTCACAACACTGAGGACCAGTCATTCGAAATGACTTCTCCATGCATTTTATGCATTGGTAAAAGCACTATGATGAAAAGTGTGATATGTTTTCAGGTATCTCCTATACTAATAGAGTCACATGCTCACCGGTTTGCCACATGATGTAGGCCCATGGACTGAACAAGAAACCACCAAAAATTTTAACCAGTCATCGTTCTCACAACACTGAGGACCAGTCATTCGAATTGACTTCTCCATGCATTTTATGCATTGGTAAAAGCACTATGATGAAAAGTGTGATATGTTTTCAGGTATCTCCTATACTAATAGAGCCACATGCTCACCGGTTTGCCACATGATGTAGGCCTATGGACTGAACAAGAAACCACCAAAATTTTAACCAGTCATCGTTCTCACAACACTGAGGACCAGTCATTCGAAATGACTTCTCCATGCATTTTATGCATTGGTAAAAGCACTATGATGAAAAGTGTGATATGTTTTCAGGTATCTCCTATACTAATAGAGCCACATGCTCACCGGTTTGCCACATGATGTAGGCCTATGGACTGAACAAGAAACCACCAAAAATTTTAACCAGTCATCGTTCTCACAACACTGAGGACCAGTCATTCGAAATGACTTCTCCATGCATTTTATGCATTGGTAAAAGCACTATGATGAAAAGTGTGATATGTTTTCAGGTATCTCCTATACTAATAGAGTCACATGCTCACCGGTTTGCCACATGATGTAGGCCCATGGACTGAACAAGAAACCACCAAAAATTTTAACCAGTCATCGTTCTCACAACACTGAGGACCAGTCATTCGAATTGACTTCTCCATGCATTTTATGCATTGGTAAAAGCACTATGATGAAAAGTGTGATATGTTTTCAGGTATCTCCTATACTAATAGAGCCACATGCTCACCGGTTTGCCACATGATGTAGGCCTATGGACTGAACAAGAAACCACCAAAATTTTAACCAGTCATCGTTCTCACAACACTGAGGACCAGTCATTCGAAATGACTTCTCCATGCATTTTATGCATTGGTAAAAGCACTATGATGAAAAGTGTGATATGTTTTCAGGTATCTCCTATACTAATAGAGCCACATGCTCACCGGTTTGCCACATGATGTAGGCCTATGGACTGAACAAGAAACCACCAAAAATTTTAACCAGTCATCGTTCTCACAACACTGAGGACCAGTCATTCGAAATGACTTCTCCATGCATTTTATGCATTGGTAAAAGCACTATGATGAAAAGTGTGATATGTTTTCAGGTATCTCCTATACTAATAGAGTCACATGCTCACCGGTTTGCCACATGATGTAGGCCCATGGACTGAACAAGAAACCACCAAAAATTTTAACCAGTCATCGTTCTCACAACACTGAGGACCAGTCATTCGAATTGACTTCTCCATGCATTTTATGCATTGGTAAAAGCACTATGATGAAAAGTGTGATATGTTTTCAGGTATCTCCTATACTAATAGAGCCACATGCTCACCGGTTTGCCACATGATGTAGGCCTATGGACTGAACAAGAAACCACCAAAATTTTAACCAGTCATCGTTCTCACAACACTGAGGACCAGTCATTCGAAATGACTTCTCCATGCATTTTATGCATTGGTAAAAGCACTATGATGAAAAGTGTGATATGTTTTCAGGTATCTCCTATACTAATAGAGCCACATGCTCACCGGTTTGCCACATGATGTAGGCCTATGGACTGAACAAGAAACCACCAAAAATTTTAACCAGTCATCGTTCTCACAACACTGAGGACCAGTCATTCGAAATGACTTCTCCATGCATTTTATGCATTGGTAAAAGCACTATGATGAAAAGTGTGATATGTTTTCAGGTATCTCCTATACTAATAGAGCCACATGCTCACCGGTTTGCCACATGATGTAGGCCTATGGACTGAACAAGAAACCACCAAAAATTTTAACCAGTCATCGTTCTCACAACACTGAGGACCAGTCATTCGAAATGACTTCTCCATGCATTTTATGCATTGGTAAAAGCACTATGATGAAAAGTGTGATATGTTTTCAGGTATCTCCTATACTAATAGAGCCACATGCTCACCGGTTTGCCACATGATGTAGGCATATGGACTGAACAAGAAACCACCAAAAATTTTAACCAGTCATCGTTCTCACAACACTGAGGACCAGTCATTCGAAATGACTTCTCCATGCATTTTATGCATTGGTAAAAGCACTATGATGAAAAGTGTGATATGTTTTCAGGTATCTCCTATACTAATAGAGCCACATGCTCACCGGTTTGCCACATGATGTAGGCCTATGGACTGAACAAGAAACCACCAAAAATTTTAACCAGTCATCGTTCTCACAACACTGAGGACCAGTCATTCGAAATGACTTCTCCATGCATTTTATGCATTGGTAAAAGCACTATGATGAAAAGTGTGATATGTTTTCAGGTATCTCCTATACTAATAGAGCCACATGCTCACCGGTTTGCCACATGATGTAGGCCTATGGACTGAACAAGAAACCACCAAAAATTTTAACCAGTCATCGTTCTCACAACACTGAGGACCAGTCATTCGAAATGACTTCTCCATGCATTTTATGCATTGGTAAAAGCACTATGATGAAAAGTGTGATATGTTTTCAGGTATCTCCTATACTAATAGAGCCACATGCTCACCGGTTTGCCACATGATGTAGGCATATGGACTGAACAAGAAACCACCAAAAATTTTCACCAGTCATCGTTCTCACAACACTGAGGACCAGTCATTCGAAATGACTTCTCCATGCATTTTATGCATTGGTAAAAGCACTATGATGAAAAGTGTGATATGTTTTCAGGTATCTCCTATACTAATAGAGCCACATGCTCACCGGTTTGCCACATGATGTAGGCATATGGACTGAACAAGAAACCACCAAAAATTTTAACCAGTCATCGTTCTCACAACACTGAGGACCAGTCATTCGAAATGACTTCTCCATGCATTTTATGCATTGGTAAAAGCACTATGATGAAAAGTGTGATATGTTTTCAGGTATCTCCTATACTAATAGAGCCACATGCTCACCGGTTTGCCACATGATGTAGGCCTATGGACTGAACAAGAAACCACCAAAAATTTTAACCAGTCATCGTTCTCACAACACTGAGGACCAGTCATTCGAAATGACTTCTCCATGCATTTTATGCATTGGTAAAAGCACTATGATGAAAAGTGTGATATGTTTTCAGGTATCTCCTATACTAATAGAGCCACATGCTCACCGGTTTGCCACATGATGTAGGCCTATGGACTGAACAAGAAACCACCAAAAATTTTAACCAGTCATCGTTCTCACAACACTGAGGACCAGTCATTCGAAATGACTTCTCCATGCATTTTATGCATTGGTAAAAGCACTATGATGAAAAGTGTGATATGTTTTCAGTTATCTCCTATACTAATAGAGCCACATGCTCACCGGTTTGCCACATGATGTAGGCCCATGGACTGAACAAGAAACCACCAAAAATTTTAACCAGTCATCGTTCTCACAACACTGAGGACCAGTCATTCGAAATGACTTCTCCATGCATTTTATGCATTGGTAAAAGCACTATGATGAAAAGTGTGATATGTTTTCAGGTATCTCCTATACTAATAGAGTCACATGCTCACCGGTTTGCCACATGATGTAGGCCCATGGACTGAACAAGAAACCACCAAAAATTTTAACCAGTCATCGTTCTCACAACACTGAGGACCAGTCATTCGAATTGACTTCTCCATGCATTTTATGCATTGGTAAAAGCACTATGATGAAAAGTGTGATATGTTTTCAGGTATCTCCTATACTAATAGAGCCACATGCTCACCGGTTTGCCACATGATGTAGGCCTATGGACTGAACAAGAAACCACCAAAATTTTAACCAGTCATCGTTCTCACAACACTGAGGACCAGTCATTCGAAATGACTTCTCCATGCATTTTATGCATTGGTAAAAGCACTATGATGAAAAGTGTGATATGTTTTCAGGTATCTCCTATACTAATAGAGCCACATGCTCACCGGTTTGCCACATGATGTAGGCCTATGGACTGAACAAGAAACCACCAAAAATTTTAACCAGTCATCGTTCTCACAACACTGAGGACCAGTCATTCGAAATGACTTCTCCATGCATTTTATGCATTGGTAAAAGCACTATGATGAAAAGTGTGATATGTTTTCAGGTATCTCCTATACTAATAGAGCCACATGCTCACCGGTTTGCCACATGATGTAGGCCTATGGACTGAACAAGAAACCACCAAAAATTTTAACCAGTCATCGTTCTCACAACACTGAGGACCAGTCATTCGAAATGACTTCTCCATGCATTTTATGCATTGGTAAAAGCACTATGATGAAAAGTGTGATATGTTTTCAGGTATCTCCTATACTAATAGAGTCACATGCTCACCGGTTTGCCACATGATGTAGGCCCATGGACTGAACAAGAAACCACCAAAAATTTTAACCAGTCATCGTTCTCACAACACTGAGGACCAGTCATTCGAATTGACTTCTCCATGCATTTTATGCATTGGTAAAAGCACTATGATGAAAAGTGTGATATGTTTTCAGGTATCTCCTATACTAATAGAGCCACATGCTCACCGGTTTGCCACATGATGTAGGCCTATGGACTGAACAAGAAACCACCAAAATTTTAACCAGTCATCGTTCTCACAACACTGAGGACCAGTCATTCGAAATGACTTCTCCATGCATTTTATGCATTGGTAAAAGCACTATGATGAAAAGTGTGATATGTTTTCAGGTATCTCCTATACTAATAGAGCCACATGCTCACCGGTTTGCCACATGATGTAGGCCTATGGACTGAACAAGAAACCACCAAAAATTTTAACCAGTCATCGTTCTCACAACACTGAGGACCAGTCATTCGAAATGACTTCTCCATGCATTTTATGCATTGGTAAAAGCACTATGATGAAAAGTGTGATATGTTTTCAGGTATCTCCTATACTAATAGAGCCACATGCTCACTGGTTTGCCACATGATGTAGGCCTATGGACTGAACAAGAAACCACCAAAAATTTTAACCAGTCATCGTTCTCACAACACTGAGGACCAGTCATTCGAAATGACTTCTCCATGCATTTTATGCATTGGTAAAAGCACTATGATGAAAAGTGTGATATGTTTTCAGGTATCTCCTATACTAATAGAGTCACATGCTCACCGGTTTGCCACATGATGTAGGCCCATGGACTGAACAAGAAACCACCAAAAATTTTAACCAGTCATCGTTCTCACAACACTGAGGACCAGTCATTCGAATTGACTTCTCCATGCATTTTATGCATTGGTAAAAGCACTATGATGAAAAGTGTGATATGTTTTCAGGTATCTCCTATACTAATAGAGCCACATGCTCACCGGTTTGCCACATGATGTAGGCCTATGGACTGAACAAGAAACCACCAAAATTTTAACCAGTCATCGTTCTCACAACACTGAGGACCAGTCATTCGAAATGACTTCTCCATGCATTTTATGCATTGGTAAAAGCACTATGATGAAAAGTGTGATATGTTTTCAGGTATCTCCTATACTAATAGAGCCACATGCTCACCGGTTTGCCACATGATGTAGGCCTATGGACTGAACAAGAAACCACCAAAAATTTTAACCAGTCATCGTTCTCACAACACTGAGGACCAGTCATTCGAAATGACTTCTCCATGCATTTTATGCATTGGTAAAAGCACTATGATGAAAAGTGTGATATGTTTTCAGGTATCTCCTATACTAATAGAGCCACATGCTCACCGGTTTGCCACATGATGTAGGCCTATGGACTGAACAAGAAACCACCAAAAATTTTAACCAGTCATCGTTCTCACAACACTGAGGACCAGTCATTCGAAATGACTTCTCCATGCATTTTATGCATTGGTAAAAGCACTATGATGAAAAGTGTGATATGTTTTCAGGTATCTCCTATTCTAATAGAGCCACATGCTCACCGGTTTGCCACATGATGTAGGCATATGGACTGAACAAGAAACCACCAAAAATTTTAACCAGTCATCGTTCTCACAACACTGAGGACCAGTCATTCGAAATGACTTCTCCATGCATTTTATGCATTGGTAAAAGCACTATGATGAAAAGTGTGATATGTTTTCAGGTATCTCCTATACTAATAGAGCCACATGCTCACCGGTTTGCCACATGATGTAGGCCTATGGACTGAACAAGAAACCACCAAAAATTTTAACCAGTCATCGTTCTCACAACACTGAGGACCAGTCATTCGAAATGACTTCTCCATGCATTTTATGCATTGGTAAAAGCACTATGATGAAAAGTGTGATATGTTTTCAGGTATCTCCTATACTAATAGAGCCACATGCTCACCGGTTTGCCACATGATGTAGGCCTATGGACTGAACAAGAAACCACCAAAAATTTTAACCAGTCATCGTTCTCACAACACTGAGGACCAGTCATTCGAAATGACTTCTCCATGCATTTTATGCATTGGTAAAAGCACTATGATGAAAAGTGTGATATGTTTTCAGGTATCTCCTATACTAATAGAGCCACATGCTCACCGGTTTGCCACATGATGTAGGCATATGGACTGAACAAGAAACCACCAAAAATTTTCACCAGTCATCGTTCTCACAACACTGAGGACCAGTCATTCGAAATGACTTCTCCATGCATTTTATGCATTGGTAAAAGCACTATGATGAAAAGTGTGATATGTTTTCAGGTATCTCCTATACTAATAGAGCCACATGCTCACCGGTTTGCCACATGATGTAGGCATATGGACTGAACAAGAAACCACCAAAAATTTTAACCAGTCATCGTTCTCACAACACTGAGGACCAGTCATTCGAAATGACTTCTCCATGCATTTTATGCATTGGTAAAAGCACTATGATGAAAAGTGTGATATGTTTTCAGGTATCTCCTATACTAATAGAGCCACATGCTCACCGGTTTGCCACATGATGTAGGCCTATGGACTGAACAAGAAACCACCAAAAATTTTAACCAGTCATCGTTCTCACAACACTGAGGACCAGTCATTCGAAATGACTTCTCCATGCATTTTATGCATTGGTAAAAGCACTATGATGAAAAGTGTGATATGTTTTCAGGTATCTCCTATACTAATAGAGCCACATGCTCACCGGTTTGCCACATGATGTAGGCCTATGGACTGAACAAGAAACCACCAAAAATTTTAACCAGTCATCGTTCTCACAACACTGAGGACCAGTCATTCGAAATGACTTCTCCATGCATTTTATGCATTGGTAAAAGCACTATGATGAAAAGTGTGATATGTTTTCAGTTATCTCCTATACTAATAGAGCCACATGCTCACCGGTTTGCCACATGATGTAGGCCCATGGACTGAACAAGAAACCACCAAAAATTTTAACCAGTCATCGTTCTCACAACACTGAGGACCAGTCATTCGAAATGACTTCTCCATGCATTTTATGCATTGGTAAAAGCACTATGATGAAAAGTGTGATATGTTTTCAGGTATCTCCTATACTAATAGAGTCACATGCTCACCGGTTTGCCACATGATGTAGGCCCATGGACTGAACAAGAAACCACCAAAAATTTTAACCAGTCATCGTTCTCACAACACTGAGGACCAGTCATTCGAATTGACTTCTCCATGCATTTTATGCATTGGTAAAAGCACTATGATGAAAAGTGTGATATGTTTTCAGGTATCTCCTATACTAATAGAGCCACATGCTCACCGGTTTGCCACATGATGTAGGCCTATGGACTGAACAAGAAACCACCAAAATTTTAACCAGTCATCGTTCTCACAACACTGAGGACCAGTCATTCGAAATGACTTCTCCATGCATTTTATGCATTGGTAAAAGCACTATGATGAAAAGTGTGATATGTTTTCAGGTATCTCCTATACTAATAGAGCCACATGCTCACCGGTTTGCCACATGATGTAGGCCTATGGACTGAACAAGAAACCACCAAAAATTTTAACCAGTCATCGTTCTCACAACACTGAGGACCAGTCATTCGAAATGACTTCTCCATGCATTTTATGCATTGGTAAAAGCACTATGATGAAAAGTGTGATATGTTTTCAGGTATCTCCTATACTAATAGAGCCACATGCTCACCGGTTTGCCACATGATGTAGGCCTATGGACTGAACAAGAAACCACCAAAAATTTTAACCAGTCATCGTTCTCACAACACTGAGGACCAGTCATTCGAAATGACTTCTCCATGCATTTTATGCATTGGTAAAAGCACTATGATGAAAAGTGTGATATGTTTTCAGGTATCTCCTATACTAATAGAGCCACATGCTCACCGGTTTGCCACATGATGTAGGCATATGGACTGAACAAGAAACCACCAAAAATTTTAACCAGTCATCGTTCTCACAACACTGAGGACCAGTCATTCGAAATGACTTCTCCATGCATTTTATGCATTGGTAAAAGCACTATGATGAAAAGTGTGATATGTTTTCAGGTATCTCCTATACTAATAGAGCCACATGCTCACCGGTTTGCCACATGATGTAGGCATATGGACTGAACAAGAAACCACCAAAAATTTTAACCAGTCATCGTTCTCACAACACTGAGGACCAGTCATTCGAAATGACTTCTCCATGCATTTTATGCATTGGTAAAAGCACTATGATGAAAAGTGTGATATGTTTTCAGGTATCTCCTATACTAATAGAGCCACATGCTCACCGGTTTGCCACATGATGTAAGCCTATGGACTGAACAAGAAACCACCAAAAATTTTAACCAGTCATCGTTCTCACAACACTGAGGACCAGTCATTCGAAATGACTTCTCCATGCATTTTATGCATTGGTAAAAGCACTATGATGAAAAGTGTGATATGTTTTCAGGTATCTCCTATACTAATAGAGCCACATGCTCACCGGTTTGCCACATGATGTAGGCCTATGGACTGAACAAGAAACCACCAAAAATTTTAACCAGTCATCGTTCTCACAACACTGAGGACCAGTCATTCGAAATGACTTCTCCATGCATTTTATGCATTGGTAAAAGCACTATGATGAAAAGTGTGATATGTTTTCAGGTATCTCCTATACTAATAGAGCCACATGCTCACCGGTTTGCCACATGATGTAGGCCCATGGACTGAACAAGAAACCACCAAAAATTTTAACCAGTCATCGTTCTCACAACACTGAGGACCAGTCATTCGAAATGACTTCTCCATGCATTTTATGCATTGGTAAAAGCACTATGATGAAAAGTGTGATATGTTTTCAGGTATCTCCTATACTAATAGAGCCACATGCTCACCGGTTTGCCACATGATGTAGGCCTATGGACTGAACAAGAAACCACCAAAAATTTTAACCAGTCATCGTTCTCACAACACTGAGGACCAGTCATTCGAAATGACTTTTCCATGCATTTTATGCATTGGTAAAAGCACTATGATGAAAAGTGTGATATGTTTTCAGGTATCTCCTATACTAATAGAGCCACATGCTCACCGGTTTGCCACATGATGTAGGCCTATGGACTGAACAAGAAACCACCAAAAATTTTAACCAGTCATCGTTCTCACAACACTGAGGACCAGTCATTCGAAATGACTTCTCCATGCATTTTATGCATTGGTAAAAGCACTATGATGAAAAGTGTGATATGCTTTCAGGTATCTCCTATACTAATAGAGCCACATGCTCACCGGTTTGCCACATGATGTAGGCCTATGGATTGAACAAGAAACCACCAAAAATTTTAACCAGTCATCGTTCTCACAACACTGAGGACCAGTCATTCGAAATGACTTCTCCATGCATTTTATGCATTGGTAAAAGCACTATGATGAAAAGTGTGATATGATTTCAGGTATGTCCTATACTAATAGAGCCACATGCTCACCGGTTTGCCACATGATGTAGGCCTATGGACTGAACAAGAAACCACCAAAAATTTTAACCAGTCATCGTTCTCACAACACTGAGGACCAGTCATTCGAAATGACTTCTCCATGCATTTTATGCATTGGTAAAAGCACTATGATGAAAAGTGTGATATGTTTTCAGGTATCTCCTATACTAATAGAGCCACATGCTCACCGGTTTGCCACATGATGTAGGCCTATGGACTGAACAAGAAACCACCAAAAATTTTAACCAGTCATCGTTCTCACAACACTGAGGACCAGTCATTCGAAATGACTTCTCCATGCATTTTATGCATTGGTAAAAGCACTATGATGAAAAGTGTGATATGTTTTCAGGTATCTCCTATACTAATAGAGCCACATGCTCACCGGTTTGCCACATGATGTAGGCCTATGGACTGAACAAGAAACCACCAAAAATTTTAACCAGTCATCGTACTCACAACACTGAGGACCAGTCATTCGAAATGACTTCTCCATGCATTTTATGCATTGGTAAAAGCACTATGATGAAAAGTGTGATGTTTTCAGGTATCTCCTATACTAATAGAGCCACATGCTCACCGGTTTGCCACATGATGTAGGCCTATGGACTGAACAAGAAACCACCAAAAATTTTAACCAGTCATCGTTCTCACAACACTGAGGACTAGTCATTCGAAATGACTTCTCCATGCATTTTATGCATTGGTAAAAGCACTATGATGAAAAGTGTGATGTTTTCAGGTATCTCCTATACTAATAGAGCCACATGCTCACCGGTTTGCCACATGATGTAGGCCTATGGACTGAACAAGAAACCACCAAAAATTTTAACCAGTCATCGTTCTCACAACACTGAGGACCAGTCATTCGAAATGACTTCTCCATGCATTTTATGCATTGGTAAAAGCACTATGATGAAAAGTGTGATATGTTTTCAGGTATCTCCTATACTAATAGAGCCACATGCTCACCGGTTTGCCACATGATGTAGGCCTATGGACTGAACAAGAAACCACCAAAAATTTTAACCAGTCATCGTTCTCACAACACTGAGGACCAGTCATTCGAAATGACTTCCCCATGCATTTTATGCATTGGTAAAAGCACTATGATGAAAAGTGTGATATGTTTTCAGGTATCTCCTATACTAATAGAGCCACATGCTCACCGGTTTGCCACATGATGTAGGCCTATGGACTGAACAAGAAACCACCAAAAATTTTAACCAGTCATCGTTCTCACAACACTGAGGACCAGTCATTCGAAATGACTTCTCCATGCATTTTATGCATTGGTAAAAGCACTATGATGAAAAGTGTGATATGTTTTCAGGTATCTCCTATACTAATAGAGCCACATGCTCACCGGTTTGCCACATGATGTAGGCCCATGGACTGAACAAGAAACCACCAAAAATTTTAACCAGTCATCGTTCTCACAACACTGAGGACCAGTCATTCGAAATGACTTCTCCATGCATTTTATGCATTGGTAAAAGCACTATGATGAAAAGTGTGATATGTTTTCAGGTATCTCCTATACTAATAGAGCCACATGCTCACCGGTTTGCCACATGATGTAGGCCTATGGACTGAACAAGAAACCACCAAAAATTTTAACCAGTCATCGTTCTCACAACACTGAGGACCAGTCATTCGAAATGACTTCTCCATGCATTTTATGCATTGGTAAAAGCACTATGATGAAAAGTGTGATATGCTTTCAGGTATCTCCTATACTAATAGAGCCACATGCTCACCGGTTTGCCACATGATGTAGGCCTATGGACTGAACAAGAAACCACCAAAAATTTTAACCAGTCATCGTTCTCACAACACTGAGGACTAGTCATTCGAAATGACTTCTCCATGCATTTTATGCATTGTTAAAAGCACTATGATGAAAAGTGTGATATGTTTTCAGGTATCTCCTATACTAATAGAGCCACATGCTCACCGGTTTGCCACATGATGTAGGCCTATGGACTGAACAAGAAACCACCAAAAATTTTAACCAGTCATCGTTCTCACAACACTGAGGACCAGTCATTCGAAATGACTTCTCCATGCATTTTATGCATTGGTAAAAGCACTATGATGAAAAGTGTGATATGTTTTCAGGTATCTCCTATACTAATGGAGCCATATGCTCACCGGTTTGCCACATGATGTAGGCCTATGGACTGAACAAAAAACCACCAAAAATTTTAACCAGTCATCGTACTCACAACACTGAGGACCAGTCATTCGAAATGACTTCTCCATGCATTTTATGCATTGGTAAAAACACTATGATGAAAAGTAACATAGTAACATAGTAACATAGTAACATAGTTAGTAAGGCCGAAAAAAGACATTTGTCCATCCAGTTCAGCCTATATTCCATCATAATAAATCCCCAGATCTACGTCCTTCTACAGAACCTAATTGTATGATACAATATTGTTCTGCTCCAGGAAGACATCCAGGCCTCTCTTGAACCCCTCTCACAACACAGTCATTCGAAATGACTTCTCCATGCATTTTATGCATTGGTAAAAGCACTATGATGAAAAGTGTGATATGCTTTCAGGTAACTCCTATACTAATAGAGCCACATGCTCACCGGTTTGCCACATGATGTAGGCCTATGGACTGAACAAGAAACCACCAAAAATTTTAACCAGTCATCGTTCTCACAACACTGAGGACTAGTCATTCGAAATGACTTCTCCATGCATTTTATGCATTGTTAAAAGCACTATGATGAAAAGTGTGATATGTTTTCAGGTATCTCCTATACTAATAGAGCCACATGCTCACCGGTTTGCCACATGATGTAGGCCTATGGACTGAACAAGAAACCACCAAAAATTTTAACCAGTCATCGTTCTCACAACACTGAGGACCAGTCATTCGAAATGACTTCTCCATGCATTTTATGCATTGGTAAAAGCACTATGATGAAAAGTGTGATATGTTTTCAGGTATCTCCTATACTAATGGAGCCACATGCTCACCGGTTTGCCACATGATGTAGGCCTATGGACTGAACAAAAAACCACCAAAAATTTTAACCAGTCATCGTACTCACAACACTGAGGACCAGTCATTCGAAATGACTTCTCCATGCATTTTATGCATTGGTAAAAGCACTATGATGAAAAGTGTGATATGTTTTCAGGTATCTCCTATACTAATAGAGCCACATGCTCACCGGTTTGCCACATGATGTAGGCCTATGGACTGAACAAGAAACCACCAAAAATTTTAACCAGTCATCGTTCTCACAACACTGATGACCAGTCATTCGAAATGACTTCTCCATGCATTTTATGCATTGGTAAAAGCACTATGATGAAAAGTGTGATATGTTTTCAGGTATCTCCTATACTAATAGAGCCACATGCTCACCGGTTTGCCACATGATGTAGGCCTATGGACTGAACAAGAAACCACCAAAAATTTTAACCAGTCATCGTTCTCACAACACTGAGGACCAGTCATTCGAAATGACTTCTCCATGCATTTTATGCATTGGTAAAAGCACTATGATGAAAAGTGTGATATGTTTTCAGGTATCTCCTATACTAATAGAGCCACATGCTCACCGGTTTGCCACATGATGTAGGCCTATGGACTGAACAAGAAACCACCAAAAATTTTAACCAGTCATCGTTCTCACAACACTGAGGACCAGTCATTCGAAATGACTTCTCCATGCATTTTATGCATTGGTAAAAGCACTATGATGAAAAGTGTGATATGTTTTCAGGTATCTCCTATACTAATAGAGCCACATGCTCACCGGTTTGCCACATGATGTAGGCCTATGGACTGAACAAGAAACCACCAAAAATTTTAACCAGTCATCGTTCTCACAACACTGAGGACCAGTCATTCGAAATGACTTCTCCATGCATTTTATGCATTGGTAAAAGCACTATGATGAAAAGTGTGATATGTTTTCAGGTATCTCCTATACTAATAGAGCCACATGCTCACCGGTTTGCCACATGATGTAGGCCTATGGACTGAACAAGAAACCACCAAAAATTTTAACCAGTCATCGTTCTCACAACACTGAGGACCAGTCATTCGAAATGACCAAGGAAGGTGACGGGCACAAGGGGGCATTCTTTGCGTCTGGAGGAGAGAAGGTTTTTCCACCAACATAAAAGAGGATTCTTTACTGTTAGGGCAGTGAGAATCTGGAATTGCTTGCCTGAGGAGGTGGTGATGGCGAACTCAGTCGAGGGGTTCAAGAGAGGCCTGGATGTCTTCCTGGAGCAGAACAATATTGTATCATACAATTATTAGGTTCTGTAGAAGGACGTAGATCTGGGTATTTATTTATTATGATGGAATATAGGCTGAACTGGATGGACAAATGTCTTTTTTCGGCCTTACTAACTATGTTACTATGTTACTGAGGACCAGTCATTCGAAATGACTTCTCCATGCATTTTATGCATTGGTAAAAGCACTATGATGAAAAGTGTGATATGTTTTCAGGTATCTCCTATACTAATAGAGCCACATGCTCACCGGTTTGCCACATGATGTAGGCCTATGGACTGAACAAGAAACCACCAAAAATTTTAACCAGTCATCGTTCTCACAACACTGAGGACCAGTCATTCGAAATGACTTCTCCATGCATTTTATGCATTGGTAAAAGCACTATGATGAAAAGTGTGATATGTTTTCAGGTATCTCCTATACTAATAGAACCACATGCTCACCGGTTTGCCACATGATGTAGGCCTATGGACTGAACAAGAAACCACCAAAAATTTTAACCAGTCATCGTTCTCACAACACTGAGGACCAGTCATTCGAAATGACTTCTCCATGCATTTTATGCATTGGTAAAAGCACTATGATGAAAAGTGTGATATGTTTTCAGGTATCTCCTATACTAATAGAGCCACATGCTCACCGGTTTGCCACATGATGTAGGCCTATGGACTGAACAAGAAACCACCAAAAATTTTAACCAGTCATCGTTCTCACAACACTGAGGACCAGTCATTCGAAATGACTTCTCCATGCATTTTATGCATTGGTAAAAGCACTATGATGAAAAGTGTGATATGCTTTCAGGTATCTCCTATACTAATAGAGCCACATGCTCACCGGTTTGCCACATGATGTAGGCCTATGGACTGAACAAGAAACCACCAAAAATTTTAACCAGTCATCGTTCTCACAACACTGAGGACTAGTCATTCGAAATGACTTCTCCATGCATTTTATGCATTGGTAAAAGCACTATGATGAAAAGTGTGATATGTTTTCAGGTATCTCCTATACTAATAGAGCCACATGCTCACCGGTTTGCCACATGATGTAGGCCTATGGACTGAACAAGAAACCACCAAAAATTTTAACCAGTCATCGTTCTCACAACACTGAGGACCAGTCATTCGAAATGACCAAGGAAGGTGACGGGCACAAGGGGGCATTCTTTGCGTCTGGAGGAGAGAAGGTTTTTCCACCAACATAGAAGAGGATTCTTTACTGTTAGGGCAGTGAGAATCTGGAATTGCTTGCCTGAGGAGGTGGTGATGGCGAACTCAGTCGAGGGGTTCAAGAGAGGCCTGGATGTCTTCCTGGAGCAGAACAATATTGTATCATACAATTATTAGGTTCTGTAGAAGGACGTAGATCTGGGTATTTATTTATTATGATGGAATATAGGCTGAACTGGATGGACAAATGTCTTTTTTCGGCCTTACTAACTATGTTACTATGTTACTATGTTACTGAGGACCAGTCATTCGAAATGACTTCTCCATGCATTTTATGCATTGGTAAAAGCACTATGATGAAAAGTGTGATATGTTTTCAGGTATCTCCTATACTAATAGAGCCACATGCTCACCGGTTTGCCACATGATGTAGGCCTATGGACTGAACAAGAAACCACCAAAAATTTTAACCAGTCATCGTTCTCACAACACTGAGGACCAGTCATTCGAAATGACTTCTCCATGCATTTTATGCATTGGTAAAAGCACTATGATGAAAAGTGTGATATGTTTTCAGGTATCTCCTATACTAATAGAGCCACATGCTCACCGGTTTGCCACATGATGTAGGCCTATGGACTGAACAAGAAACCACCAAAAATTTTAACCAGTCATCGTTCTCACAACACTGAGGACCAGTCATTCGAAATGACTTCTCCATGCATTTTATGCATTGGTAAAAGCACTATGATGAAAAGTGTGATATGTTTTCAGGTATCTCCTATACTAATAGAGCCACATGCTCACCGGTTTGCCACATGATGTAGGCCTATGGACTGAACAAGAAACCACCAAAAATTTTAACCAGTCATCATTCTCACAACACTGAGGACCAGTCATTCGAAATGACTTCTCCATGCATTTTCTGCATTGGTAAAAGCACTATGATGAAAAGTGTGATATGTTTTCAGGTATCTCCTATACTAATAGAGCCACATGCTCACCGGTTTGCCACATGATGTAGGCCTATGGACTGAACAAGAAACCACCAAAAATTTTAACCAGTCATCGTTCTCACAACACTGAGGACCAGTCATTCGAAATGACTTCTCCATGCATTTTATGCATTGGTAAAAGCACTATGATGAAAAGTGTGATATGTTTTCAGGTATCTCCTATACTAATAGAGCCACATGCTCACCGGTTTGCCACATGATGTAGGCCTATGGACTGAACAAGAAACCACCAAAAATTTTAACCAGTCATCGTTCTCACAACACTGAGGACCAGTCATTCGAAATGACTTCTCCATGCATTTTATGCATTGGTAAAAGCACTATGATGAAAAGTGTGATATGTTTTCAGGTATCTCCTATACTAATAGAGCCACATGCTCACCGGTTTGCCACATGATGTAGGCCTATGGACTGAACAAGAAACCACCAAAAATTTTAACCAGTCATCGTTCTCACAACACTGAGGACCAGTCATTCGAAATGACTTCTCCATGCATTTTATGCATTGGTAAAAGCACTATGATGAAAAGTGTGATATGTTTTCAGGTATCTCCTATACTAATAGAGCCACATGCTCACCGGTTTGCCACATGATGTAGGCCTATGGACTGAACAAGAAACCACCAAAAATTTTAACCAGTCATCGTTCTCACAACACTGAGGACCAGTCATTCGAAATGACTTCTCCATGCATTTTATGCATTGGTAAAAGCACTATGATGAAAAGTGTGATATGTTTTCAGGTATCTCCTATACTAATAGAGCCACATGCTCACCGGTTTGCCACATGATGTAGGCCTATGGACTGAACAAGAAACCACCAAAAATTTTAACCAGTCATCGTTCTCACAACACTGAGGACCAGTCATTCGAAATGACTTCTCCATGCATTTTATGCATTGGTAAAAGCACTATGATGAAAAGTGTGATATGTTTTCAGGTATCTCCTATACTAATAGAGCCACATGCTCACCGGTTTGCCACATGATGTAGGCCTATGGACTGAACAAGAAACCACCAAAAATTTTAACCAGTCATCGTTCTCACAACACTGAGGACCAGTCATTCGAAATGACTTCTCCATGCATTTTATGCATTGGTAAAAGCACTATGATGAAAAGTGTGATATGTTTTCAGGTATCTCCTATACTAATAGAGCCACATGCTCACCGGTTTGCCACATGATGTAGGCCTATGGACTGAACAAGAAACCACCAAAAATTTTAACCAGTCATCGTTCTCACAACACTGAGGACCAGTCATTCGAAATGACTTCTCCATGCATTTTATGCATTGGTAAAAGCACTATGATGAAAAGTGTGATATGTTTTCAGGTATCTCCTATACTAATAGAGCCACATGCTCACCGGTTTGCCACATGATGTAGGCCTATGGACTGAACAAGAAACCACCAAAAATTTTAACCAGTCATCGTTCTCACAACACTGAGGACCAGTCATTCGAAATGACTTCTCCATGCATTTTATGCATTGGTAAAAGCACTATGATGAAAAGTGTGATATGTTTTCAGGTATCTCCTATACTAATAGAGCCACATGCTCACCGGTTTGCCACATGATGTAGGCCTATGGACTGAACAAGAAACCACCAAAAATTTTAACCAGTCATCGTTCTCACAACACTGAGGACCAGTCATTCGAAATGACTTCTCCATGCATTTTATGCATTGGTAAAAGCACTATGATGAAAAGTGTGATATGTTTTCAGGTATCTCCTATACTAATAGAGCCACATGCTCACCGGTTTGCCACATGATGTAGGCCTATGGACTGAACAAGAAACCACCAAAAATTTTAACCAGTCATCGTACTCACAACACTGAGGACCAGTCATTCGAAATGACTTCTCCATGCATTTTATGCATTGGTAAAAGCACTATGATGAAAAGTGTGATATGTTTTCAGGTATCTCCTATACTAATAGAGCCACATGCTCACCGGTTTGCCACATGATGTAGGCCTATGGACTGAACAAGAAACCACCAAAAATTTTAACCAGTCATCGTTCTCACAACACTGAGGACCAGTCATTCGAAATGACTTCTCCATGCATTTTATGCATTGGTAAAAGCACTATGATGAAAAGTGTGATATGTTTTCAGGTATCTCCTATACTAATAGAGCCACATGCTCACCGGTTTGCCACATGATGTAGGCCTATGGACTGAACAAGAAACCACCAAAAATTTTAACCAGTCATCGTTCTCACAACACTGAGGACCAGTCATTCGAAATGACTTCTCCATGCATTTTATGCATTGGTAAAAGCACTATGATGAAAAGTGTGATATGTTTTCAGGTATCTCCTATACTAATAGAGCCACATGCTCACCGGTTTGCCACATGATGTAGGCCTATGGACTGAACAAGAAACCACCAAAAATTTTAACCAGTCATCGTTCTCACAAAACACTGAGGACCAGTCATTCGAAATGACTTCTCCATGCATTTTATGCATTGGTAAAAGCACTATGATGAAAAGTGTGATATGTTTTCAGGTATCTCCTATACTAATAGAGCCACATGCTCACCGGTTTGCCACATGATGTAGGCCTATGGACTGAACAAGAAACCACCAAAAATTTTAACCAGTCATCGTTCTCACAACACTGAGGACCAGTCATTCGAAATGACTTCTTCATGCATTTTATGCATTGGTAAAAGCACTATGATGAAAAGTGTGATATGTTTTCAGGTATCTCCTATACTAATAGAGCCACATGCTCACCTGTTTGCCACATGATGTAGGCCTATGGACTGAACAAGAAACCACCAAAAATTTTAACCAGTCATCGTTCTCACAACACTGAGGACCAGTCATTCGAAATGACTTCTCCATGCATTTTATGCATTGGTAAAAGCACTATGATGAAAAGTGTGATATGTTTTCAGGTATCTCCTATACTAATAGAGCCACATGCTCACCGGTTTGCCACATGATGTAGGCCTATGGACTGAACAAGAAACCACCAAAAATTTTAACCAGTCATCGTTCTCACAACACTGAGGACCAGTCATTCGAAATGACTTCTCCATGCATTTTATGCATTGGTAAAAGCACTATGATGAAAAGTGTGATATGTTTTCAGGTATCTCCTATACTAATAGAGCCACATGCTCACCGGTTTGCCACATGATGTAGGCCCATGGACTGAACAAGAAACCACCAAAAATTTTAACCAGTCATCGTTCTCACAACACTGAGGACCAGTCATTCGAAATGACTTCTCCATGCATTTTATGCATTGGTAAAAGCACTATGATGAAAAGTGTGATATGTTTTCAGGTATCTCCTATACTAATAGAGTCACATGCTCACTGGTTTGCCACATGATGTAGGCCCATGGACTGAACAAGAAACCACCAAAAATTTTAACCAGTCATCGTTCTCACAACACTGAGGACCAGTCATTCGAATTGACTTCTCCATGCATTTTATGCATTGGTAAAAGCACTATGATGAAAAGTGTGATATGTTTTCAGGTATCTCCTATACTAATAGAGCCACATGCTCACCGGTTTGCCACATGATGTAGGCCTATGGACTGAACAAGAAACCACCAAAATTTTAACCAGTCATCGTTCTCACAACACTGAGGACCAGTCATTCGAAATGACTTCTCCATGAATTTTATGCATTGGTAAAAGCACTATGATGAAAAGTGTGATATGTTTTCAGGTATCTCCTATACTAATAGAGCCACATGCTCACCGGTTTGCCACATGATGTAGGCCTATGGACTGAACAAGAAACCACCAAAAATTTTAACCAGTCATCGTTCTCACAACACTGAGGACCAGTCATTCGAAATGACTTCTCCATGCATTTTATGCATTGGTAAAAGCACTATGATGAAAAGTGTGATATGTTTTCAGGTATCTCCTATACTAATAGAGCCACATGCTCACCGGTTTGCCACATGATGTAGGCCTATGGACTGAACAAGAAACCACCAAAAATTTTAACCAGTCATCGTTCTCACAACACTGAGGACCAGTCATTCGAAATGACTTCTCCATGCATTTTATGCATTGGTAAAAGCACTATGATGAAAAGTGTGATATGTTTTCAGGTATCTCCTATACTAATAGAGCCACATGCTCACCGGTTTGCCACATGATGTAGGCCCATGGACTGAACAAGAAACCACCAAAAATTTTAACCAGTCATCGTTCTCACAACACTGAGGACCAGTCATTCGAAATGACTTCTCCATGCATTTTATGCATTGGTAAAAGCACTATGATGAAAAGTGTGATATGTTTTCAGGTATCTCCTATACTAATAGAGTCACATGCTCACCGGTTTGCCACATGATGTAGGCCCATGGACTGAACAAGAAACCACCAAAAATTTTAACCAGTCATCGTTCTCACAACACTGAGAACCAGTCATTCGAATTGACTTCTCCATGCATTTTATGCATTGGTAAAAGCACTATGATGAAAAGTGTGATATGTTTTCAGGTATCTCCTATACTAATAGAGCCACATGCTCACCGGTTTGCCACATGATGTAGGCCTATGGACTGAACAAGAAACCACCAAAATTTTAGCCAGTCATCGTTCTCACAACACTGAGGACCAGTCATTCGAAATGACTTCTCCATGCATTTTATGCATTGGTAAAAGCACTATGATGAAAAGTGTGATATGTTTTCAGGTATCTCCTATACTAATAGAGCCACATGCTCACCGGTTTGCCACATGATGTAGGCCTATGGACTGAACAAGAAACCACCAAAAATTTTAACCAGTCATCGTTCTCACAACACTGAGGACCAGTCATTCGAAATGACTTCTCCATGCATTTTATGCATTGGTAAAAGCACTATGATGAAAAGTGTGATATGTTTTCAGGTATCTCCTATACTAATAGAGCCACATGCTCACCGGTTTGCCACATGATGTAGGCATATGGACTGAACAAGAAACCACCAAAAATTTTAACCAGTCATCGTTCTCACAACACTGAGGACCAGTCATTCGAAATGACTTCTCCATGCATTTTATGCATTGGTAAAAGCACTATGATGAAAAGTGTGATATGTTTTCAGGTATCTCCTATACTAATAGAGCCACATGCTCACCAGTTTGCCACATGATGTAGGCCTATGGACTGAACAAGAAACCACCAAAAATTTTAACCAGTCATCGTTCTCACAACACTGAGGACCAGTCATTCGAAATGACTTCTCCATGCATTTTATGCATTGGTAAAAGCACTATGATGAAAAGTGTGATATGTTTTCAGGTATCTCCTATACTAATAGAGCCACATGCTCACCGGTTTGCCACATGATGTAGGCCTATGGACTGAACAAGAAACCACCAAAAATTTTAACCAGTCATCGTTCTCACAACACTGAGGACCAGTCATTCGAAATGACTTCTCCATGCATTTTATGCATTGGTAAAAGCACTATGATGAAAAGTGTGATATGTTTTCAGGTATCTCCTATACTAATAGAGCCACATGCTCACCGGTTTGCCACATGATGTAGGCCCATGGACTGAACAAGAAACCACCAAAAATTTTAACCAGTCATCGTTCTCACAACACTGAGGACCAGTCATTCGAAATGACTTCTCCATGCATTTTATGCATTGGTAAAAGCACTATGATGAAAAGTGTGATATGTTTTCAGGTATCTCCTATACTAATAGAGCCACATGCTCACCGGTTTGCCACATGATGTAGGCCTATGGACTGAACAAGAAACCACCAAAAATTTTAACCAGTCATCGTTCTCACAACACTGAGGACCAGTCATTCGAAATGACTTCTCCATGCATTTTATGCATTGGTAAAAGCACTATGATGAAAAGTGTGATATGCTTTCAGGTATCTCCTATACTAATAGAGCCACATGCTCACCGGTTTGCCACATGATGTAGGCATATGGACTGAACAAGAAACCACCAAAAATTTTAACCAGTCATCGTTCTCACAACACTGAGGACCAGTCATTCGAAATGACTTCTCCATGCATTTTATGCATTGGTAAAAGCACTATGATGAAAAGTGTGATATGTTTTCAGGTATCTCCTATACTAATAGAGCCACATGCTCACCAGTTTGCCACATGATGTAGGCCTATGGACTGAACAAGAAACCACCAAAAATTTTAACCAGTCATTGTTCTCACAACACTGAGGACCAGTCATTCGAAATGACTTCTCCATGCATTTTATGCATTGGTAAAAGCACTATGATGAAAAGTGTGATATGTTTTCAGGTATCTCCTATACTAATAGAGCCACATGCTCACCGGTTTGCCACATGATGTAGGCCTATGGACTGAACAAGAAACCACCAAAAATTTTAACCAGTCATCGTTCTCACAACACTGAGGACCAGTCATTCGAAATGACTTCTCCATGCATTTTATGCATTGGTAAAAGCACTATGATGAAAAGTGTGATATGTTTTCAGGTATCTCCTATACTAATAGAGCCACATGCTCACCGGTTTGCCACATGATGTAGGCCTATGGACTGAACAAGAAACCACCAAAAATTTTAACCAGTCATCGTTCTCACAACACTGAGGACCAGTCATTCGAAATGACTTCTCCATGCATTTTATGCATTGGTAAAAGCACTATGATGAAAAGTGTGATATGTTTTCAGGTATCTCCTATACTAATAGAGCCACATGCTCACCGGTTTGCCACATGATGTAGGCCTATGGACTGAACAAGAAACCACCAAAAATTTTAACCAGTCATCGTTCTCACAACACTGAGGACCAGTCATTCGAAATGACTTCTCCATGCATTTTATGCATTGGTAAAAGCACTATGATGAAAAGTGTGATATGTTTTCAGGTATCTCCTATACTAATAGAGCCACATGCTCACCGGTTTGCCACATGATGTAGGCCTATGGACTGAACAAGAAACCACCAAAAATTTTAACCAGTCATCGTTCTCACAACACTAAGGACCAGTCATTCGAAATGACTTCTCCATGCATTTTATGCATTGGTAAAAGCACTATGATGAAAAGTGTGATATGCTTTCAGGTATCTCCTATACTAATAGAGCCACATGCTCACCGGTTTGCCACATGATGTAGGCCTATGGACTGAACAAGAAACCACCAAAAATTTTAACCAGTCATCGTTCTCACAACACTGAGGACCAGTCATTCGAAATGACTTCTCCATGCATTTTATGCATTGGTAAAAGCACTATGATGAAAAGTGTGATATGTTTTCAGGTATCTCCTATACTAATAGAGCCACATGCTCACCGGTTTGCCACATGATGTAGGCCTATGGACTGAACAAGAAACCACCAAAAATTTTAACCAGTCATCGTTCTCACAACACTGAGGACCAGTCATTCGAAATGACTTCTCCATGCATTTTATGCATTGGTAAAAGCACTATGATGAAAAGTGTGATATGTTTTCAGGTATCTCCTATACTAATAGAGCCACATGCTCACCGGTTTGCCACATGATGTAGGCCTATGGACTGAACAAGAAACCACCAAAAATTTTAACCAGTCATCGTTCTCACAACACTGAGGACCAGTCATTCGAAATGACTTCTCCATGCATTTTATGCATTGGTAAAAGCACTATGATGAAAAGTGTGATATGTTTTCAGTTATCTCCTATACTAATAGAGCCACATGCTCACCGGTTTGCCACATGATGTAGGCCCATGGACAGAACAAGAAACCACCAAAAATTTTAACCAGTCATCGTTCTCACAACACTGAGGACCAGTCATTCGAAATGACTTCTCCATGCATTTTATGCATTGGTAAAAGCACTATGATGAAAAGTGTGATATGTTTTCAGGTATCTCCTATACTAATAGAGCCACATGCTCACCGGTTTGCCACATGATGTAGGCATATGGACTGAACAAGAAACCACCAAAAATTTTAACCAGTCATCGTTCTCACAACACTGAGGACCAGTCATTCGAAATGACTTCTCCATGCATTTTATGCATTGGTAAAAGCACTATGATGAAAAGTGTGATATGTTTTCAGGTATCTCCTATACTAATAGAGCCACATGCTCACCGGTTTGCCACATGATGTAGGCCTATGGACTGAACAAGAAACCACCAAAAATTTTAACCAGTCATCGTTCTCACAACACTGAGGACCAGTCATTCGAAATGACTTCTCCATGCATTTTATGCATTGGTAAAAGCACTATGATGAAAAGTGTGATATGTTTTCAGGTATCTCCTATACTAATAGAGCCACATGCTCACCGGTTTGCCACATGATGTAGGCCTATGGACTGAACAAGAAACCACCAAAAATTTTAACCAGTCATCGTTCTCACAACACTGAGGACCAGTCATTCGAAATGACTTCTCCATGCATTTTATGCATTGGTAAAAGCACTATGATGAAAAGTGTGATATGTTTTCAGGTATCTCCTATACTAATAGAGCCACATGCTCACCGGTTTGCCACATGATGTAGGCCTATGGACTGAACAAGAAACCACCAAAAATTTTAACCAGTCATCGTTCTCACAACACTGAGGACCAGTCATTCGAAATGACTTCTCCATGCATTTTATGCATTGGTAAAAGCACTATGATGAAAAGTGTGATATGTTTTCAGGTATCTCCTATACTAATAGAGCCACATGCTCACCGGTTTGCCACATGATGTAGGCCTATGGACTGAACAAGAAACCACCAAAAATTTTAACCAGTCATCGTTCTCACAACACTGAGGACCAGTCATTCGAAATGACTTCTCCATGCATTTTATGCATTGGTAAAAGCACTATGATGAAAAGTGTGATATGTTTTCAGGTATCTCCTATACTAATAGAGCCACATGCTCACCGGTTTGCCACATGATGTAGGCCTATGGACTGAACAAGAAACCACCAAAAATTTTAACCAGTCATCGTTCTCACAACACTGAGGACCAGTCATTCGAAATGACCAAGGAAGGTGACGGGCACAAGGGGGCATTCTTTGCGTCTGGAGGAGAGAAGGTTTTTCCACCAACATAAAAGAGGATTCTTTACTGTTAGGGCAGTGAGAATCTGGAATTGCTTGCCTGAGGAGGTGGTGATGGCGAACTCAGTCGAGGGGTTCAAGAGAGGCCTGGATGTCTTCCTGGAGCAGAACAATATTGTATCATACAATTATTAGGTTCTGTAGAAGGACGTAGATCTGGGTATTTATTTATTATGATGGAATATAGGCTGAACTGGATGGACAAATGTCTCTTTTCGGCCTTACTAACTATGTTACTATGTTACTATGTTACTGAGGACCAGTCATTCGAAATGACTTCTCCATGCATTTTATGCATTGGTAAAAGCACTATGATGAAAAGTGTGATATGTTTTCAGGTATCTCCTATACTAATAGAGCCACATGCTCACCGGTTTGCCACATGATGTAGGCCTATGGACTGAACAAGAAACCACCAAAAATTTTAACCAGTCATCGTTCTCACAACACTGAGGACCAGTCATTCGAAATGACTTCTCCATGCATTTTATGCATTGGTAAAAGCACTATGATGAAAAGTGTGATATGTTTTCAGGTATCTCCTATACTAATAGAACCACATGCTCACCGGTTTGCCACATGATGTAGGCCTATGGACTGAACAAGAAACCACCAAAAATTTTAACCAGTCATCGTTCTCACAACACTGAGGACCAGTCATTCGAAATGACTTCTCCATGCATTTTATGCATTGGTAAAAGCACTATGATGAAAAGTGTGATATGTTTTCAGGTATCTCCTATACTAATAGAGCCACATGCTCACCGGTTTGCCACATGATGTAGGCCTATGGACTGAACAAGAAACCACCAAAAATTTTAACCAGTCATCGTTCTCACAACACTGAGGACCAGTCATTCGAAATGACTTCTCCATGCATTTTATGCATTGGTAAAAGCACTATGATGAAAAGTGTGATATGCTTTCAGGTATCTCCTATACTAATAGAGCCACATGCTCACCGGTTTGCCACATGATGTAGGCCTATGGACTGAACAAGAAACCACCAAAAATTTTAACCAGTCATCGTTCTCACAACACTGAGGACTAGTCATTCGAAATGACTTCTCCATGCATTTTATGCATTGGTAAAAGCACTATGATGAAAAGTGTGATATGTTTTCAGGTATCTCCTATACTAATAGAGCCACATGCTCACCGGTTTGCCACATGATGTAGGCCTATGGACTGAACAAGAAACCACCAAAAATTTTAACCAGTCATCGTTCTCACAACACTGAGGACCAGTCATTCGAAATGACTTCTCCATGCATTTTATGCATTGGTAAAAGCACTATGATGAAAAGTGTGATATGTTTTCAGGTATCTCCTATACTAATGGAGCCACATGCTCACCGGTTTGCCACATGATGTAGGCCTATGGACTGAACAAGAAACCACCAAAAATTTTAACCAGTCATCGTACTCACAACACTGAGGACCAGTCATTCGAAATGACTTCTCCATGCATTTTATGCATTGGTAAAAGCACTATGATGAAAAGTGTGATATGTTTTCAGGTATCTCCTATACTAATAGAGCCACATGCTCACCGGTTTGCCACATGATGTAGGCCTATGGACTGAACAAGAAACCACCAAAAATTTTAACCAGTCATCGTTCTCACAACACTGAGGACCAGTCATTCGAAATGACTTCTCCATGCATTTTATGCATTGGTAAAAGCACTATGATGAAAAGTGTGATATGTTTTCAGGTATCTCCTATACTAATAGAGCCACATGCTCACCGGTTTGCCACATGATGTAGGCCTATGGACTGAACAAGAAACCACCAAAAATTTTAACCAGTCATCATTCTCACAACACTGAGGACCAGTCATTCGAAATGATTTCTCCATGCATTTTATGCATTGGTAAAAGCACTATGATGAAAAGTGTGATATGTTTTCAGGTATCTCCTATACTAATAGAGCCACATGCTCACCGGTTTGCCACATGATGTAGGCCTATGGACTGAACAAGAAACCACCAAAAATTTTAACCAGTCATCGTTCTCACAACACTGAGGACCAGTCATTCTAAATGACTTCTCCATGCATTTTATGCATTGGTAAAAGCACTATGATGAAAAGTGTGATATGTTTTCAGGTACCTCCTATACTAATAGAGCCACATGCTCACCGGTTTGCCACATGATGTAGGCCTATGGACTGAACAAGAAACCACCAAAAATCTTAACCAGTCATCGTTCTCACAACACTGAGGACCAGTCATTCGAAATGACTTCTCCATGCATTTTATGCATTGGTAAAAGCACTATGATGAAAAGTGTGATATGTTTTCAGGTATCTCCTATACTAATAGAGCCACATGCTCACCGGTTTGCCACATGATGTAGGCCTATGGACTGAACAAGAAACCACCAAAAATTTTAACCAGTCATCGTTCTCACAACACTGAGGACCAGTCATTCGAAATGACTTCTCCATGCATTTTATGCATTGGTAAAAGCACTATGATGAAAAGTGTGATATGTTTTCAGGTATCTCCTATACTAATAGAGCCACATGCTCACCGGTTTGCCACATGATGTAGGCCTATGGACTGAACAAGAAACCACCAAAAATTTTAACCAGTCATCGTTCTCACAACACTGAGGACCAGTCATTCGAAATGACTTCTCCATGCATTTTATGCATTGGTAAAAGCACTATGATGAAAAGTGTGATATGTTTTCAGGTATCTCCTATACTAATAGAGCCACATGCTCACCGGTTTGCCACATGATGTAGGCCTATGGACTGAACAAGAAACCACCAAAAATTTTAACCAGTCATCGTTCTCACAACACTGAGGACCAGTCATTCGAAATGACTTCTCCATGCATTTTATGCATTGGTAAAAGCACTATGATGAAAAGTGTGATATGTTTTCAGGTATCTCCTATACTAATAGAGCCACATGCTCACCGGTTTGCCACATGATGTAGGCCTATGGACTGAACAAGAAACCACCAAAAATTTTAACCAGTCATCATTCTCACAACACTGAGGACCAGTCATTCGAAATGACTTCTCCATGCATTTTCTGCATTGGTAAAAGCACTATGATGAAAAGTGTGATATGTTTTCAGGTATCTCCTATACTAATAGAGCCACATGCTCACCGGTTTGCCACATGATGTAGGCCTATGGACTGAACAAGAAACCACCAAAAATTTTAACCAGTCATCGTTCTCACAACACTGAGGACCAGTCATTCGAAATGACTTCTCCATGCATTTTATGCATTGGTAAAAGCACTATGATGAAAAGTGTGATATGTTTTCAGGTATCTCCTATACTAATAGAGCCACATGCTCACCGGTTTGCCACATGATGTAGGCCTATGGACTGAACAAGAAACCACCAAAAATTTTAACCAGTCATCGTTCTCACAACACTGAGGACCAGTCATTCGAAATGACTTCTCCATGCATTTTATGCATTGGTAAAAGCACTATGATGAAAAGTGTGATATGTTTTCAGGTATCTCCTATACTAATAGAGCCACATGCTCACCGGTTTGCCACATGATGTAGGCCTATGGACTGAACAAGAAACCACCAAAAATTTTAACCAGTCATCGTTCTCACAACACTGAGGACCAGTCATTCGAAATGACTTCTCCATGCATTTTATGCATTGGTAAAAGCACTATGATGAAAAGTGTGATATGTTTTCAGGTATCTCCTATACTAATAGAGCCACATGCTCACCGGTTTGCCACATGATGTAGGCCTATGGACTGAACAAGAAACCACCAAAAATTTTAACCAGTCATCGTTCTCACAACACTGAGGACCAGTCATTCGAAATGACTTCTCCATGCATTTTATGCATTGGTAAAAGCACTATGATGAAAAGTGTGATATGTTTTCAGGTATCTCCTATACTAATAGAGCCACATGCTCACCGGTTTGCCACATGATGTAGGCCTATGGACTGAACAAGAAACCACCAAAAATTTTAACCAGTCATCGTTCTCACAACACTGAGGACCAGTCATTCGAAATGACTTCTCCATGCATTTTATGCATTGGTAAAAGCACTATGATGAAAAGTGTGATATGTTTTCAGGTATCTCCTATACTAATAGAGCCACATGCTCACCGGTTTGCCACATGATGTAGGCCTATGGACTGAACAAGAAACCACCAAAAATTTTAACCAGTCATCGTTCTCACAACACTGAGGACCAGTCATTCGAAATGACTTCTCCATGCATTTTATGCATTGGTAAAAGCACTATGATGAAAAGTGTGATATGTTTTCAGGTATCTCCTATACTAATAGAGCCACATGCTCACCGGTTTGCCACATGATGTAGGCCTATGGACTGAACAAGAAACCACCAAAAATTTTAACCAGTCATCGTTCTCACAACACTGAGGACCAGTCATTCGAAATGACTTCTCCATGCATTTTATGCATTGGTAAAAGCACTATGATGAAAAGTGTGATATGTTTTCAGGTATCTCCTATACTAATAGAGCCACATGCTCACCGGTTTGCCACATGATGTAGGCCTATGGACTGAACAAGAAACCACCAAAAATTTTAACCAGTCATCGTTCTCACAACACTGAGGACCAGTCATTCGAAATGACTTCTCCATGCATTTTATGCATTGGTAAAAGCACTATGATGAAAAGTGTGATATGTTTTCAGGTATCTCCTATACTAATAGAGCCACATGCTCACCGGTTTGCCACATGATGTAGGCCTATGGACTGAACAAGAAACCACCAAAAATTTTAACCAGTCATCGTTCTCACAACACTGAGGACCAGTCATTCGAAATGACTTCTCCATGCATTTTATGCATTGGTAAAAGCACTATGATGAAAAGTGTGATATGTTTTCAGGTATCTCCTATACTAATAGAGCCACATGCTCACCGGTTTGCCACATGATGTAGGCCTATGGACTGAAAAAGAAACCACCAAAAATTTTAACCAGTCATCGTACTCACAACACTGAGGACCAGTCATTCGAAATGACTTCTCCATGCATTTTATGCATTGGTAAAAGCACTATGATGAAAAGTGTGATATGTTTTCAGGTATCTCCTATACTAATAGAGCCACATGCTCACCGGTTTGCCACATGATGTAGGCCTATGGACTGAACAAGAAACCACCAAAAATTTTAACCAGTCATCGTTCTCACAACACTGAGGACCAGTCATTCGAAATGACTTCTCCATGCATTTTATGCATTGGTAAAAGCACTATGATGAAAAGTGTGATATGTTTTCAGGTATCTCCTATACTAATAGAGCCACATGCTCACCGGTTTGCCACATGATGTAGGCCTATGGACTGAACAAGAAACCACCAAAAATTTTAACCAGTCATCGTTCTCACAACACTGAGGACCAGTCATTCGAAATGACTTCTCCATGCATTTTATGCATTGGTAAAAGCACTATGATGAAAAGTGTGATATGTTTTCAGGTATCTCCTATACTAATAGAGCCACATGCTCACCGGTTTGCCACATGATGTAGGCCTATGGACTGAACAAGAAACCACCAAAAATTTTAACCAGTCATCATTCTCACAACACTGAGGACCAGTCATTCGAAATGACTTCTCCATGCATTTTCTGCATTGGTAAAAGCACTATGATGAAAAGTGTGATATGTTTTCAGGTATCTCCTATACTAATAGAGCCACATGCTCACCGGTTTGCCACATGATGTAGGCCTATGGACTGAACAAGAAACCACCAAAAATTTTAACCAGTCATCGTTCTCACAACACTGAGGACCAGTCATTCGAAATGACTTCTCCATGCATTTTATGCATTGGTAAAAGCACTATGATGAAAAGTGTGATATGTTTTCAGGTATCTCCTATACTATTAGAGCCACATGCTCACCGGTTTGCCACATGATGTAGGCCTATGGACTGAACAAGAAACCACCAAAATTTTAACCAGTCATCGTTCTCACAACACTGAGGACCAGTCATTCGAAATGACTTCTCCATGCATTTTATGCATTGGTAAAAGCACTATGATGAAAAGTGTGATATGTTTTCAGGTATCTCCTATACTAATAGAGCCACATGCTCACCGGTTTGCCACATGATGTAGGCCTATGGACTGAACAAGAAACCACCAAAAATTTTAACCAGTCATCGTTCTCACAACACTGAGGACCAGTCATTCGAAATGACTTCTCCATGCATTTTATGCATTGGTAAAAGCACTATGATGAAAAGTGTGATATGTTTTCAGGTATCTCCTATACTAATAGAGCCACATGCTCACCGGTTTGCCACATGATGTAGGCCTATGGACTGAACAAGAAACCACCAAAAATTTTAACCAGTCATCGTTCTCACAACACTGAGGACCAGTCATTCGAAATGACTTCTCCATGCATTTTATGCATTGGTAAAAGCACTATGATGAAAAGTGTGATATGTTTTCAGGTATCTCCTATACTAATAGAGCCACATGCTCACCGGTTTGCCACATGATGTAGGCCTATGGACTGAACAAGAAACCACCAAAAATTTTAACCAGTCATCGTTCTCACAACACTGAGGACCAGTCATTCGAAATGACTTCTCCATGCATTTTATGCATTGGTAAAAGCACTATGATGAAAAGTGTGATATGTTTTCAGGTATCTCCTATACTAATAGAGCCACATGCTCACCGGTTTGCCACATGATGTAGGCCTATGGACTGAACAAGAAACCACCAAAAATTTTAACCAGTCATCGTTCTCACAACACTGAGGACCAGTCATTCGAAATGACTTCTCCATGCATTTTATGCATTGGTAAAAGCACTATGATGAAAAGTTTGATATGTTTTCAGGTATCTCCTATACTTATAGAGCCACATGCTCACCGGTTTGCCACATGATGTAGGCCTATGGACTGAACAAGAAACCACCAAAAATTTTAACCAGTCATCGTTCTCATAACACTGAGGACCAGTCATTCGAAATGACTTCTCCATGCATTTTATGCATTGGTAAAAGCACTATGATGAAAAGTGTGATATGTTTTCAGGTATCTCCTATACTAATAGAGCCACATGCTCACCGGTTTGCCACATGATGTAGGCCTATGGACTGAACAAGAAACCACCAAAAATTTTAACCAGTCATCGTTCTCACAACACTGAGGACCAGTCATTCGAAATGACTTCTCCATGCATTTTATGCATTGGTAAAAGCACTATGATGAAAAGTGTGATATGTTTTCAGGTATCTCCTATACTAATAGAGCCACATGCTCACCGGTTTGCCACATGATGTAGGCCTATGGACTGAACAAGAAACCACCAAAAATTTTAACCAGTCATCGTTCTCACAACACTGAGGACCAGTCATTCGAAATGACCAAGGAAGGTGACGGGCACAAGGGGGCATTCTTTGCGTCTGGAGGAGAGAAGGTTTTTCCACCAACATAAAAGAGGATTCTTTACTGTTAGGGCAGTGAGAATCTGGAATTGCTTGCCTGAGGAGGTGGTGATGGCGAACTCAGTCGAGGGGTTCAAGAGAGGCCTGGATGTCTTCCTGGAGCAGAACAATATTGTATCATACAATTATTAGGTTCTGTAGAAGGACGTAGATCTGGGTATTTATTTATTATGATGGAATATAGGCTGAACTGGATGGACAAATGTCTTTTTTCGGCCTTACTAACTATGTTACTATGTTACTATGTTACTGAGGACCAGTCATTCGAAATGACTTCTCCATGCATTTTATGCATTGGTAAAAGCACTATGATGAAAAGTGTGATATGTTTTCAGGTATCTCCTATACTAATAGAGCCACATGCTCACCGGTTTGCCACATGATGTAGGCCTATGGACTGAACAAGAAACCACCAAAAATTTTAACCAGTCATCGTTCTCACAACACTGAGGACCAGTCATTCGAAATGACTTCTCCATGCATTTTATGCATTGGTAAAAGCACTATGATGAAAAGTGTGATATGTTTTCAGGTATCTCCTATACTAATAGAACCACATGCTCACCGGTTTGCCACATGATGTAGGCCTATGGACTGAACAAGAAACCACCAAAAATTTTAACCAGTCATCGTTCTCACAACACTGAGGACCAGTCATTCGAAATGACTTCTCCATGCATTTTATGCATTGGTAAAAGCACTATGATGAAAAGTGTGATATGTTTTCAGGTATCTCCTATACTAATAGAGCCACATGCTCACCGGTTTGCCACATGATGTAGGCCTATGGACTGAACAAGAAACCACCAAAAATTTTAACCAGTCATCGTTCTCACAACACTGAGGACCAGTCATTCGAAATGACTTCTCCATGCATTTTATGCATTGGTAAAAGCACTATGATGAAAAGTGTGATATGCTTTCAGGTATCTCCTATACTAATAGAGCCACATGCTCACCGGTTTGCCACATGATGTAGGCCTATGGACTGAACAAGAAACCACCAAAAATTTTAACCAGTCATCGTTCTCACAACACTGAGGACTAGTCATTCGAAATGACTTCTCCATGCATTTTATGCATTGGTAAAAGCACTATGATGAAAAGTGTGATATGTTTTCAGGTATCTCCTATACTAATAGAGCCACATGCTCACCGGTTTGCCACATGATGTAGGCCTATGGACTGAACAAGAAACCACCAAAAATTTTAACCAGTCATCGTTCTCACAACACTGAGGACCAGTCATTCGAAATGACTTCTCCATGCATTTTATGCATTGGTAAAAGCACTATGATGAAAAGTGTGATATGTTTTCAGGTATCTCCTATACTAATGGAGCCACATGCTCACCGGTTTGCCACATGATGTAGGCCTATGGACTGAACAAGAAACCACCAAAAATTTTAACCAGTCATCGTACTCACAACACTGAGGACCAGTCATTCGAAATGACTTCTCCATGCATTTTATGCATTGGTAAAAGCACTATGATGAAAAGTGTGATATGTTTTCAGGTATCTCCTATACTAATAGAGCCACATGCTCACCGGTTTGCCACATGATGTAGGCCTATGGACTGAACAAGAAACCACCAAAAATTTTAACCAGTCATCGTTCTCACAACACTGAGGACCAGTCATTCGAAATGACTTCTCCATGCATTTTATGCATTGGTAAAAGCACTATGATGAAAAGTGTGATATGTTTTCAGGTATCTCCTATACTAATAGAGCCACATGCTCACCGGTTTGCCACATGATGTAGGCCTATGGACTGAACAAGAAACCACCAAAAATTTTAACCAGTCATCGTTCTCACAACACTGAGGACCAGTCATTCGAAATGATTTCTCCATGCATTTTATGCATTGGTAAAAGCACTATGATGAAAAGTGTGATATGTTTTCAGGTATCTCCTATACTAATAGAGCCACATGCTCACCGGTTTGCCACATGATGTAGGCCTATGGACTGAACAAGAAACCACCAAAAATTTTAACCAGTCATCGTTCTCACAACACTGAGGACCAGTCATTCGAAATGACTTCTCCATGCATTTTATGCATTGGTAAAAGCACTATGATGAAAAGTGTGATATGTTTTCAGGTATCTCCTATACTAATAGAGCCACATGCTCACCGGTTTGCCACATGATGTAGGCCTATGGACTGAACAAGAAACCACCAAAAATCTTAACCAGTCATCGTTCTCACAACACTGAGGACCAGTCATTCGAAATGACTTCTCCATGCATTTTATGCATTGGTAAAAGCACTATGATGAAAAGTGTGATATGTTTTCAGGTATCTCCTATACTAATAGAGCCACATGCTCACCGGTTTGCCACATGATGTAGGCCTATGGACTGAACAAGAAACCACCAAAAATTTTAACCAGTCATCGTTCTCACAACACTGAGGACCAGTCATTCGAAATGACTTCTCCATGCATTTTATGCATTGGTAAAAGCACTATGATAAAAAGTGTGATATGTTTTCAGGTATCTGCTATACTAATAGAGCCACATGCTCACCGGTTTGCCACATGATGTAGGCCTATGGACTGAACAAGAAACCACCAAAAATTTTAACCAGTCATCGTTCTCACAACACTGAGGACCAGTCATTCGAAATGACTTCTCCATGCATTTTATGCATTGGTAAAAGCACTATGATGAAAAGTGTGATATGTTTTCAGGTATCTCCTATACTAATAGAGCCACATGCTCACCGGTTTGCCACATGATGTAGGCCTATGGACTGAACAAGAAACCACCAAAAATTTTAACCAGTCATCGTTCTCACAACACTGAGGACCAGTCATTCGAAATGACTTCTCCATGCATTTTATGCATTGGTAAAAGCACTATGATGAAAAGTGTGATATGTTTTCAGGTATCTCCTATACTAATAGAGCCACATGCTCACCGGTTTGCCACATGATGTAGGCCTATGGACTGAACAAGAAACCACCAAAAATCTTAACCAGTCATCGTTCTCACAACACTGAGGACCAGTCATTCGAAATGACTTCTCCATGCATTTTATGCATTGGTAAAAGCACTATGATGAAAAGTGTGATATGTTTTCAGGTATCTCCTATACTAATAGAGCCACATGCTCACCGGTTTGCCACATGATGTAGGCCTATGGACTGAACAAGAAACCACCAAAAATTTTAACCAGTCATCGTTCTCACAACACTGAGGACCAGTCATTCGAAATGACTTCTCCATGCATTTTATGCATTGGTAAAAGCACTATGATGAAAAGTGTGATATGTTTTCAGGTATCTCCTATACTAATAGAGCCACATGCTCACCGGTTTGCCACATGATGTAGGCCTATGGACTGAACAAGAAACCACCAAAAATTTTAACCAGTCATCGTTCTCACAACACTGAGGACCAGTCATTCGAAATGACTTCTCCATGCATTTTATGCATTGGTAAAAGCACTATGATGAAAAGTGTGATATGTTTTCAGGTATCTCCTATACTAATAGAGCCACATGCTCACCGGTTTGCCACATGATGTAGGCCTATGGACTGAACAAGAAACCACCAAAAATTTTAACCAGTCATCGTTCTCACAACACTGAGGACCAGTCATTCGAAATGACCAAGGAAGGTGACGGGCACAAGGGGGCATTCTTTGCGTCTGGAGGAGAGAAGGTTTTTCCACCAACATAGAAGAGGATTCTTTACTGTTAGGGCAGTGAGAATCTGGAATTGCTTGCCTGAGGAGGTGGTGATGGCGAACTCAGTCGAGGGGTTCAAGAGAGGCCTGGATGTCTTCCTGGAGCAGAACAATATTGTATCATACAATTATTAGGTTCTGTAGAAGGACGTAGATCTGGGTATTTATTTATTATGATGGAATATAGGCTGAACTGGATGGACAAATGTCTTTTTTCGGCCTTACTAACTATGTTACTATGTTACTATGTTACTGAGGACCAGTCATTCGAAATGACTTCTCCATGCATTTTATGCATTGGTAAAAGCACTATGATGAAAAGTGTGATATGTTTTCAGGTATCTCCTATACTAATAGAGCCACATGCTCACCGGTTTGCCACATGATGTAGGCCTATGGACTGAACAAGAAACCACCAAAAATTTTAACCAGTCATCGTTCTCACAACACTGAGGACCAGTCATTCGAAATGACTTCTCCATGCATTTTATGCATTGGTAAAAGCACTATGATGAAAAGTGTGATATGTTTTCAGGTATCTCCTATACTAATAGAGCCACATGCTCACCGGTTTGCCACATGATGTAGGCCTATGGACTGAACAAGAAACCACCAAAAATTTTAACCAGTCATCGTTCTCACAACACTGAGGACCAGTCATTCGAAATGACCAAGGAAGGTGACGGGCACAAGGGGGCATTCTTTGCGTCTGGAGGAGAGAAGGTTTTTCCACCAACATAGAAGAGGATTCTTTACTGTTAGGGCAGTGAGAATCTGGAATTGCTTGCCTGAGGAGGTGGTGATGGCGAACTCAGTCGAGGGGTTCAAGAGAGGCCTGGATGTCTTCCTGGAGCAGAACAATATTGTATCATACAATTATTAGGTTCTGTAGAAGGACGTAGATCTGGGTATTTATTTATTATGATGGAATATAGGCTGAACTGGATGGACAAATGTCTTTTTTCGGCCTTACTAACTATGTTACTATGTTACTATGTTACTGAGGACCAGTCATTCGAAATGACTTCTCCATGCATTTTATGCATTGGTAAAAGCACTATGATGAAAAGTGTGATATGTTTTCAGGTATCTCCTATACTAATAGAGCCACATGCTCACCGGTTTGCCACATGATGTAGGCCTATGGACTGAACAAGAAACCACCAAAAATTTTAACCAGTCATCGTTCTCACAACACTGAGGACCAGTCATTCGAAATGACTTCTCCATGCATTTTATGCATTGGTAAAAGCACTATGATGAAAAGTGTGATATGTTTTCAGGTATCTCCTATACTAATAGAGCCACATGCTCACCGGTTTGCCACATGATGTAGGCCTATGGACTGAACAAGAAACCACCAAAAATTTTAACCAGTCATCGTTCTCACAACACTGAGGACCAGTCATTCGAAATGACTTCTCCATGCATTTTATGCATTGGTAAAAGCACTATGATGAAAAGTGTGATATGTTTTCAGGTATCTCCTATACTAATAGAGCCACATGCTCACCGGTTTGCCACATGATGTAGGCCTATGGACTGAACAAGAAACCACCAAAAATTTTAACCAGTCATCGTTCTCACAACACTGAGGACCAGTCATTCGAAATGACTTCTCCATGCATTTTATGCATTGGTAAAAGCACTATGATGAAAAGTGTGATATGTTTTCAGGTATCTCCTATACTAATAGAGCCACATGCTCACCGGTTTGCCACATGATGTAGGCCTATGGACTGAACAAGAAACCACCAAAAATTTTAACCAGTCATCGTTCTCACAACACTGAGGACCAGTCATTCGAAATGACTTCTCCATGCATTTTATGCATTGGTAAAAGCACTATGATGAAAAGTGTGATATGTTTTCAGGTATCTCCTATACTAATAGAGCCACATGCTCACCGGTTTGCCACATGATGTAGGCCTATGGACTGAACAAGAAACCACCAAAAATTTTAACCAGTCATCGTTCTCACAACACTGAGGACCAGTCATTCGAAATGACTTCTCCATGCATTTTATGCATTGGTAAAAGCACTATGATGAAAAGTGTGATATGTTTTCAGGTATCTCCTATACTAATAGAGCCACATGCTCACCGGTTTGCCACATGATGTAGGCCTATGGACTGAACAAGAAACCACCAAAAATTTTAACCAGTCATCGTACTCACAACACTGAGGACCAGTCATTCGAAATGACTTCTCCATGCATTTTATGCATTGGTAAAAGCACTATGATGAAAAGTGTGATATGTTTTCAGGTATCTCCTATACTAATAGAGCCACATGCTCACCGGTTTGCCACATGATGTAGGCCTATGGACTGAACAAGAAACCACCAAAAATTTTAACCAGTCATCGTTCTCACAACACTGAGGACCAGTCATTCGAAATGACTTCTCCATGCATTTTATGCATTGGTAAAAGCACTATGATGAAAAGTGTGATATGTTTTCAGGTATCTCCTATACTAATAGAGCCACATGCTCACCGGTTTGCCACATGATGTAGGCCTATGGACTGAACAAGAAACCACCAAAAATTTTAACCAGTCATCGTTCTCACAACACTGAGGACCAGTCATTCGAAATGACTTCTCCATGCATTTTATGCATTGGTAAAAGCACTATGATGAAAAGTGTGATATGTTTTCAGGTATCTCCTATACTAATAGAGCCACATGCTCACCGGTTTGCCACATGATGTAGGCCTATGGACTGAACAAGAAACCACCAAAAATTTTCACCAGTCATCATTCTCACAACACTGAGGACCAGTCATTCGAAATGACTTCTCCATGCATTTTCTGCATTGGTAAAAGCACTATGATGAAAAGTGTGATATGTTTTCAGGTATCTCCTATACTAATAGAGCCACATGCTCACCGGTTTGCCACATGATGTAGGCCTATGGACTGAACAAGAAACCACCAAAAATTTTAACCAGTCATCGTTCTCACAACACTGAGGACCAGTCATTCGAAATGACTTCTCCATGCATTTTATGCATTGGTAAAAGCACTATGATGAAAAGTGTGATATGTTTTCAGGTATCTCCTATACTAATAGAGCCACATGCTCACCGGTTTGCCACATGATGTAGGCCTATGGACTGAACAAGAAACCACCAAAAATTTTAACCAGTCATCGTTCTCACAACACTGAGGACCAGTCATTCGAAATGACTTCTCCATGCATTTTCTGCATTGGTAAAAGCACTATGATGAAAAGTGTGATATGTTTTCAGGTATCTCCTATACTAATAGAGCCACATGCTCACCGGTTTGCCACATGATGTAGGCCTATGGACTGAACAAGAAACCACCAAAAATTTTAACCAGTCATCGTTCTCACAACACTGAGGACCAGTCATTCGAAATGACTTCTCCATGCATTTTATGCATTGGTAAAAGCACTATGATGAAAAGTGTGATATGTTTTCAGGTATCTCCTATACTAATAGAGCCACATGCTCACCGGTTTGCCACATGATGTAGGCCTATGGACTGAACAAGAAACCACCAAAAATTTTAACCAGTCATCGTTCTCACAACACTGAGGACCAGTCATTCGAAATGACTTCTCCATGCATTTTATGCATTGGTAAAAGCACTATGATGAAAAGTGTGATATGTTTTCAGGTATCTCCTATACTAATAGAGCCACATGCTCACCGGTTTGCCACATGATGTAGGCCTATGGACTGAACAAGAAACCACCAAAAATTTTAACCAGTCATCGTTCTCACAACACTGAGGACCAGTCATTCGAAATGACTTCTCCATGCATTTTATGCATTGGTAAAAGCACTATGATGAAAAGTGTGATATGTTTTCAGGTATCTCCTATACTAATAGAGCCACATGCTCACCGGTTTGCCACATGATGTAGGCCTATGGACTGAACAAGAAACCACCAAAAATTTTAACCAGTCATCGTACTCACAACACTGAGGACCAGTCATTCGAAATGACTTCTCCATGCATTTTATGCATTGGTAAAAGCACTATGATGAAAAGTGTGATATGTTTTCAGGTATCTCCTATACTAATAGAGCCACATGCTCACCGGTTTGCCACATGATGTAGGCCTATGGACTGAACAAGAAACCACCAAAAATTTTAACCAGTCATCGTTCTCACAACACTGAGGACCAGTCATTCGAAATGACTTCTCCATGCATTTTATGCATTGGTAAAAGCACTATGATGAAAAGTGTGATATGTTTTCAGGTATCTCCTATACTAATAGAGCCACATGCTCACCGGTTTGCCACATGATGTAGGCCTATGGACTGAACAAGAAACCACCAAAAATTTTAACCAGTCATCGTTCTCACAACACTGAGGACCAGTCATTCGAAATGACTTCTCCATGCATTTTATGCATTGGTAAAAGCACTATGATGAAAAGTGTGATATGTTTTCAGGTATCTCCTATACTAATAGAGCCACATGCTCACCGGTTTGCCACATGATGTAGGCCTATGGACTGAACAAGAAACCACCAAAAGTTTTAACCAGTCATCGTTCTCACAACACTGAGGACCAGTCATTCGAAATGACTTCTCCATGCATTTTATGCATTGGTAAAAGCACTATGATGAAAAGTGTGATATGTTTTCAGGTATCTCCTATACTAATAGAGCCACATGCTCACCGGTTTGCCACATGATGTAGGCCTATGGACTGAACAAGAAACCACCAAAAGTTTTAACCAGTCATCGTTCTCACAACACTGAGGACCAGTCATTCGAAATGACTTCTCCATGCATTTTATGCATTGGTAAAAGCACTATGATGAAAAGTGTGATATGTTTTCAGGTATCTCCTATACTAATAGAGCCACATGCTCACCGGTTTGCCACATGATGTAGGCCTATGGACTGAACAAGAAACCACCAAAAATTTTAACCAGTCATCATTCTCACAACACTGAGGACCAGTCATTCGAAATGATTTCTCCATGCATTTTATGCATTGGTAAAAGCACTATGATGAAAAGTGTGATATGTTTTCAGGTATCTCCTATACTAATAGAGCCACATGCTCACCGGTTTGCCACATGATGTAGGCCTATGGACTGAACAAGAAACCACCAAAAATTTTAACCAGTCATCGTTCTCACAACACTGAGGACCAGTCATTCTAAATGACTTCTCCATGCATTTTATGCATTGGTAAAAGCACTATGATGAAAAGTGTGATATGTTTTCAGGTATCTCCTATACTAATAGAGCCACATGCTCACCGGTTTGCCACATGATGTAGGCCTATGGACTGAACAAGAAACCACCAAAAATTTTAACCAGTCATCGTTCTCACAACACTGAGGACCAGTCATTCGAAATGACTTCTCCATGCATTTTATGCATTGGTAAAAGCACTATGATGAAAAGTGTGATATGTTTTCAGGTATCTCCTATACTAATAGAGCCACATGCTCACCGGTTTGCCACATGATGTAGGCCTATGGACTGAACAAGAAACCACCAAAAATTTTAACCAGTCATCGTTCTCACAACACTGAGGACCAGTCATTCGAAATGACTTCTCCATGCATTTTATGCATTGGTAAAAGCACTATGATGAAAAGTGTGATATGCTTTCAGGTATCTCCTATACTAATAGAGCCACATGCTCACCGGTTTGCCACATGATGTAGGCCTATGGACTGAACAAGAAACCACCAAAAATTTTAACCAGTCATCGTTCTCACAACACTGAGGACTAGTCATTCGAAATGACTTCTCCATGCATTTTATGCATTGGTAAAAGCACTATGATGAAAAGTGTGATATGTTTTCAGGTATCTCCTATACTAATAGAGCCACATGCTCACCGGTTTGCCACATGATGTAGGCCTATGGACTGAACAAGAAACCACCAAAAATTTTAACCAGTCATCGTTCTCACAACACTGAGGACCAGTCATTCGAAATGACTTCTCCATGCATTTTATGCATTGGTAAAAGCACTATGATGAAAAGTGTGATATGTTTTCAGGTATCTCCTATACTAATGGAGCCACATGCTCACCGGTTTGCCACATGATGTAGGCCTATGGACTGAACAAGAAACCACCAAAAATTTTAACCAGTCATCGTACTCACAACACTGAGGACCAGTCATTCGAAATGACTTCTCCATGCATTTTATGCATTGGTAAAAGCACTATGATGAAAAGTGTGATATGTTTTCAGGTATCTCCTATACTAATAGAGCCACATGCTCACCGGTTTGCCACATGATGTAGGCCTATGGACTGAACAAGAAACCACCAAAAATTTTAACCAGTCATCGTTCTCACAACACTGAGGACCAGTCATTCGAAATGACTTCTCCATGCATTTTATGCATTGGTAAAAGCACTATGATGAAAAGTGTGATATGTTTTCAGGTATCTCCTATACTAATAGAGCCACATGCTCACCGGTTTGCCACATGATGTAGGCCTATGGACTGAACAAGAAACCACCAAAAATTTTAACCAGTCATCGTTCTCACAACACTGAGGACCAGTCATTCGAAATGATTTCTCCATGCATTTTATGCATTGGTAAAAGCACTATGATGAAAAGTGTGATATGTTTTCAGGTATCTCCTATACTAATAGAGCCACATGCTCACCGGTTTGCCACATGATGTAGGCCTATGGACTGAACAAGAAACCACCAAAAATTTTAACCAGTCATCGTTCTCACAACACTGAGGACCAGTCATTCGAAATGACTTCTCCATGCATTTTATGCATTGGTAAAAGCACTATGATGAAAAGTGTGATATGTTTTCAGGTATCTCCTATACTAATAGAGCCACATGCTCACCGGTTTGCCACATGATGTAGGCCTATGGACTGAACAAGAAACCACCAAAAATCTTAACCAGTCATCGTTCTCACAACACTGAGGACCAGTCATTCGAAATGACTTCTCCATGCATTTTATGCATTGGTAAAAGCACTATGATGAAAAGTGTGATATGTTTTCAGGTATCTCCTATACTAATAGAGCCACATGCTCACCGGTTTGCCACATGATGTAGGCCTATGGACTGAACAAGAAACCACCAAAAATTTTAACCAGTCATCGTTCTCACAACACTGAGGACCAGTCATTCGAAATGACTTCTCCATGCATTTTATGCATTGGTAAAAGCACTATGATAAAAAGTGTGATATGTTTTCAGGTATCTCCTATACTAATAGAGCCACATGCTCACCGGTTTGCCACATGATGTAGGCCTATGGACTGAACAAGAAACCACCAAAAATTTTAACCAGTCATCGTTCTCACAACACTGAGGACCAGTCATTCGAAATGACTTCTCCATGCATTTTATGCATTGGTAAAAGCACTATGATGAAAAGTGTGATATGTTTTCAGGTATCTCCTATACTAATAGAGCCACATGCTCACCGGTTTGCCACATGATGTAGGCCTATGGACTGAACAAGAAACCACCAAAAATTTTAACCAGTCATCGTTCTCACAACACTGAGGACCAGTCATTCGAAATGACTTCTCCATGCATTTTATGCATTGGTAAAAGCACTATGATGAAAAGTGTGATATGTTTTCAGGTATCTCCTATACTAATAGAGCCACATGCTCACCGGTTTGCCACATGATGTAGGCCTATGGACTGAACAAGAAACCACCAAAAATCTTAACCAGTCATCGTTCTCACAACACTGAGGACCAGTCATTCGAAATGACTTCTCCATGCATTTTATGCATTGGTAAAAGCACTATGATGAAAAGTGTGATATGTTTTCAGGTATCTCCTATACTAATAGAGCCACATGCTCACCGGTTTGCCACATGATGTAGGCCTATGGACTGAACAAGAAACCACCAAAAATTTTAACCAGTCATCGTTCTCACAACACTGAGGACCAGTCATTCGAAATGACTTCTCCATGCATTTTATGCATTGGTAAAAGCACTATGATGAAAAGTGTGATATGTTTTCAGGTATCTCCTATACTAATAGAGCCACATGCTCACCGGTTTGCCACATGATGTAGGCCTATGGACTGAACAAGAAACCACCAAAAATTTTAACCAGTCATCGTTCTCACAACACTGAGGACCAGTCATTCGAAATGACTTCTCCATGCATTTTATGCATTGGTAAAAGCACTATGATGAAAAGTGTGATATGTTTTCAGGTATCTCCTATACTAATAGAGCCACATGCTCACCGGTTTGCCACATGATGTAGGCCTATGGACTGAACAAGAAACCACCAAAAATTTTAACCAGTCATCGTTCTCACAACACTGAGGACCAGTCATTCGAAATGACCAAGGAAGGTGACGGGCACAAGGGGGCATTCTTTGCGTCTGGAGGAGAGAAGGTTTTTCCACCAACATAGAAGAGGATTCTTTACTGTTAGGGCAGTGAGAATCTGGAATTGCTTGCCTGAGGAGGTGGTGATGGCGAACTCAGTCGAGGGGTTCAAGAGAGGCCTGGATGTCTTCCTGGAGCAGAACAATATTGTATCATACAATTATTAGGTTCTGTAGAAGGACGTAGATCTGGGTATTTATTTATTATGATGGAATATAGGCTGAACTGGATGGACAAATGTCTTTTTTCGGCCTTACTAACTATGTTACTATGTTACTATGTTACTGAGGACCAGTCATTCGAAATGACTTCTCCATGCATTTTATGCATTGGTAAAAGCACTATGATGAAAAGTGTGATATGTTTTCAGGTATCTCCTATACTAATAGAGCCACATGCTCACCGGTTTGCCACATGATGTAGGCCTATGGACTGAACAAGAAACCACCAAAAATTTTAACCAGTCATCGTTCTCACAACACTGAGGACCAGTCATTCGAAATGACTTCTCCATGCATTTTATGCATTGGTAAAAGCACTATGATGAAAAGTGTGATATGTTTTCAGGTATCTCCTATACTAATAGAGCCACATGCTCACCGGTTTGCCACATGATGTAGGCCTATGGACTGAACAAGAAACCACCAAAAATTTTAACCAGTCATCGTTCTCACAACACTGAGGACCAGTCATTCGAAATGACCAAGGAAGGTGACGGGCACAAGGGGGCATTCTTTGCGTCTGGAGGAGAGAAGGTTTTTCCACCAACATAGAAGAGGATTCTTTACTGTTAGGGCAGTGAGAATCTGGAATTGCTTGCCTGAGGAGGTGGTGATGGCGAACTCAGTCGAGGGGTTCAAGAGAGGCCTGGATGTCTTCCTGGAGCAGAACAATATTGTATCAAACAATTATTAGGTTCTGTAGAAGGACGTAGATCTGGGTATTTATTTATTATGATGGAATATAGGCTGAACTGGATGGACAAATGTCTTTTTTCGGCCTTACTAACTATGTTACTATGTTACTATGTTACTGAGGACCAGTCATTCGAAATGACTTCTCCATGCATTTTATGCATTGGTAAAAGCACTATGATGAAAAGTGTGATATGTTTTCAGGTATCTCCTATACTAATAGAGCCACATGCTCACCGGTTTGCCACATGATGTAGGCCTATGGACTGAACAAGAAACCACCAAAAATTTTAACCAGTCATCGTTCTCACAACACTGAGGACCAGTCATTCGAAATGACTTCTCCATGCATTTTATGCATTGGTAAAAGCACTATGATGAAAAGTGTGATATGTTTTCAGGTATCTCCTATACTAATAGAGCCACATGCTCACCGGTTTGCCACATGATGTAGGCCTATGGACTGAACAAGAAACCACCAAAAATTTTAACCAGTCATCGTTCTCACAACACTGAGGACCAGTCATTCGAAATGACTTCTCCATGCATTTTATGCATTGGTAAAAGCACTATGATGAAAAGTGTGATATGTTTTCAGGTATCTCCTATACTAATAGAGCCACATGCTCACCGGTTTGCCACATGATGTAGGCCTATGGACTGAACAAGAAACCACCAAAAATTTTAACCAGTCATCATTCTCACAACACTGAGGACCAGTCATTCGAAATGACTTCTCCATGCATTTTCTGCATTGGTAAAAGCACTATGATGAAAAGTGTGATATGTTTTCAGGTATCTCCTATACTAATAGAGCCACATGCTCACCGGTTTGCCACATGATGTAGGCCTATGGACTGAACAAGAAACCACCAAAAATTTTAACCAGTCATCGTTCTCACAACACTGAGGACCAGTCATTCGAAATGACTTCTCCATGCATTTTATGCATTGGTAAAAGCACTATGATGAAAAGTGTGATATGTTTTCAGGTATCTCCTATACTAATAGAGCCACATGCTCACCGGTTTGCCACATGATGTAGGCCTATGGACTGAACAAGAAACCACCAAAAATTTTAACCAGTCATCGTTCTCACAACACTGAGGACCAGTCATTCGAAATGACTTCTCCATGCATTTTATGCATTGGTAAAAGCACTATGATGAAAAGTGTGATATGTTTTCAGGTATCTCCTATACTAATAGAGCCACATGCTCACCGGTTTGCCACATGATGTAGGCCTATGGACTGAACAAGAAACCACCAAAAATTTTAACCAGTCATCGTTCTCACAACACTGAGGACCAGTCATTCGAAATGACTTCTCCATGCATTTTATGCATTGGTAAAAGCACTATGATGAAAAGTGTGATATGTTTTCAGGTATCTCCTATACTAATAGAGCCACATGCTCACCGGTTTGCCACATGATGTAGGCCTATGGACTGAACAAGAAACCACCAAAAATTTTAACCAGTCATCGTTCTCACAACACTGAGGACCAGTCATTCGAAATGACTTCTCCATGCATTTTATGCATTGGTAAAAGCACTATGATGAAAAGTGTGATATGTTTTCAGGTATCTCCTATACTAATAGAGCCACATGCTCACCGGTTTGCCACATGATGTAGGCCTATGGACTGAACAAGAAACCACCAAAAATTTTAACCAGTCATCGTTCTCACAACACTGAGGACCAGTCATTCGAAATGACTTCTCCATGCATTTTATGCATTGGTAAAAGCACTATGATGAAAAGTGTGATATGTTTTCAGGTATCTCCTATACTAATAGAGCCACATGCTCACCGGTTTGCCACATGATGTAGGCCTATGGACTGAACAAGAAACCACCAAAAATTTTAACCAGTCATCGTTCTCACAACACTGAGGACCAGTCATTCGAAATGACTTCTCCATGCATTTTCTGCATTGGTAAAAGCACTATGATGAAAAGTGTGATATGTTTTCAGGTATCTCCTATACTAATAGAGCCACATGCTCACCGGTTTGCCACATGATGTAGGCCTATGGACTGAACAAGAAACCACCAAAAATTTTAACCAGTCATCGTTCTCACAACACTGAGGACCAGTCATTCGAAATGACTTCTCCATGCATTTTATGCATTGGTAAAAGCACTATGATGAAAAGTGTGATATGTTTTCAGGTATCTCCTATACTAATAGAGCCACATGCTCACCGGTTTGCCACATGATGTAGGCCTATGGACTGAACAAGAAACCACCAAAAATTTTAACCAGTCATCGTTCTCACAACACTGAGGACCAGTCATTCGAAATGACTTCTCCATGCATTTTATGCATTGGTAAAAGCACTATGATGAAAAGTGTGATATGTTTTCAGGTATCTCCTATACTAATAGAGCCACATGCTCACCGGTTTGCCACATGATGTAGGCCTATGGACTGAACAAGAAACCACCAAAAATTTTAACCAGTCATCGTTCTCACAACACTGAGGACCAGTCATTCGAAATGACTTCTCCATGCATTTTATGCATTGGTAAAAGCACTATGATGAAAAGTGTGATATGTTTTCAGGTATCTCCTATACTAATAGAGCCACATGCTCACCGGTTTGCCACATGATGTAGGCCTATGGACTGAACAAGAAACCACCAAAAATTTTAACCAGTCATCGTACTCACAACACTGAGGACCAGTCATTCGAAATGACTTCTCCATGCATTTTATGCATTGGTAAAAGCACTATGATGAAAAGTGTGATATGTTTTCAGGTATCTCCTATACTAATAGAGCCACATGCTCACCGGTTTGCCACATGATGTAGGCCTATGGACTGAACAAGAAACCACCAAAAATTTTAACCAGTCATCGTTCTCACAACACTGAGGACCAGTCATTCGAAATGACTTCTCCATGCATTTTATGCATTGGTAAAAGCACTATGATGAAAAGTGTGATATGTTTTCAGGTATCTCCTATACTAATAGAGCCACATGCTCACCGGTTTGCCACATGATGTAGGCCTATGGACTGAACAAGAAACCACCAAAAATTTTAACCAGTCATCGTTCTCACAACACTGAGGACCAGTCATTCGAAATGACTTCTCCATGCATTTTATGCATTGGTAAAAGCACTATGATGAAAAGTGTGATATGTTTTCAGGTATCTCCTATACTAATAGAGCCACATGCTCACCGGTTTGCCACATGATGTAGGCCTATGGACTGAACAAGAAACCACCAAAAATTTTCACCAGTCATCATTCTCACAACACTGAGGACCAGTCATTCGAAATGACTTCTCCATGCATTTTCTGCATTGGTAAAAGCACTATGATGAAAAGTGTGATATGTTTTCAGGTATCTCCTATACTAATAGAGCCACATGCTCACCGGTTTGCCACATGATGTAGGCCTATGGACTGAACAAGAAACCACCAAAAGTTTTAACCAGTCATCGTTCTCACAACACTGAGGACCAGTCATTCGAAATGACTTCTCCATGCATTTTATGCATTGGTAAAAGCACTATGATGAAAAGTGTGATATGTTTTCAGGTATCTCCTATACTAATAGAGCCACATGCTCACCGGTTTGCCACATGATGTAGGCCTATGGACTGAACAAGAAACCACCAAAAATTTTAACCAGTCATCATTCTCACAACACTGAGGACCAGTCATTCGAAATGATTTCTCCATGCATTTTATGCATTGGTAAAAGCACTATGATGAAAAGTGTGATATGTTTTCAGGTATCTCCTATACTAATAGAGCCACATGCTCACCGGTTTGCCACATGATGTAGGCCTATGGACTGAACAAGAAACCACCAAAAATTTTAACCAGTCATCGTTCTCACAACACTGAGGACCAGTCATTCTAAATGACTTCTCCATGCATTTTATGCATTGGTAAAAGCACTATGATGAAAAGTGTGATATGTTTTCAGGTATCTCCTATACTAATAGAGCCACATGCTCACCGGTTTGCCACATGATGTAGGCCTATGGACTGAACAAGAAACCACCAAAAATTTTAACCAGTCATCGTTCTCACAACACTGAGGACCAGTCATTCGAAATGACTTCTCCATGCATTTTATGCATTGGTAAAAGCACTATGATGAAAAGTGTGATATGTTTTCAGGTATCTCCTATACTAATAGAGCCACATGCTCACCGGTTTGCCACATGATGTAGGCCTATGGACTGAACAAGAAACCACCAAAAATTTTAACCAGTCATCGTTCTCACAACACTGAGGACCAGTCATTCGAAATGACTTCTCCATGCATTTTATGCATTGGTAAAAGCACTATGATGAAAAGTGTGATATGTTTTCAGGTATCTCCTATACTAATAGAGCCACATGCTCACCGGTTTGCCACATGATGTAGGCCTATGGACTGAACAAGAAACCACCAAAAATTTTAACCAGTCATCGTTCTCACAACACTGAGGACCAGTCATTCGAAATGACTTCTCCATGCATTTTATGCATTGGTAAAAGCACTATGATGAAAAGTGTGATATGTTTTCAGGTATCTCCTATACTAATAGAGCCACATGCTCACCGGTTTGCCACATGATGTAGGCCTATGGACTGAACAAGAAACCACCAAAAATTTTAACCAGTCATCGTTCTCACAACACTGAGGACCAGTCATTCGAAATGACTTCTCCATGCATTTTATGCATTGGTAAAAGCACTATGATGAAAAGTGTGATATGTTTTCAGGTATCTCCTATACTAATAGAGCCACATGCTCACCGGTTTGCCACATGATGTAGGCCTATGGACTGAACAAGAAACCACCAAAAATTTTAACCAGTCATCGTTCTCACAACACTGAGGACCAGTCATTCGAAATGACTTCTCCATGCATTTTATGCATTGGTAAAAGCACTATGATGAAAAGTGTGATATGTTTTCAGGTATCTCCTATACTAATAGAGCCACATGCTCACCGGTTTGCCACATGATGTAGGCCTATGGACTGAACAAGAAACCACCAAAAATTTTAACCAGTCATCGTTCTCACAACACTGAGGACCAGTCATTCGAAATGACTTCTCCATGCATTTTATGCATTGGTAAAAGCACTATGATGAAAAGTGTGATATGTTTTCAGGTATCTCCTATACTAATAGAGCCACATGCTCACCGGTTTGCCACATGATGTAGGCCTATGGACTGAACAAGAAACCACCAAAAATTTTAACCAGTCATCGTTCTCACAACACTGAGGACCAGTCATTCGAAATGACTTCTCCATGCATTTTATGCATTGGTAAAAGCACTATGATGAAAAGTGTGATATGTTTTCAGGTATCTCCTATACTAATAGAGCCACATGCTCACCGGTTTGCCACATGATGTAGGCCTATGGACTGAACAAGAAACCACCAAAAATTTTAACCAGTCATCGTACTCACAACACTGAGGACCAGTCATTCGAAATGACTTCTCCATGCATTTTATGCATTGGTAAAAGCACTATGATGAAAAGTGTGATATGTTTTCAGGTATCTCCTATACTAATAGAGCCACATGCTCACCGGTTTGCCACATGATGTAGGCCTATGGACTGAACAAGAAACCACCAAAAATTTTAACCAGTCATCGTTCTCACAACACTGAGGACCAGTCATTCGAAATGACTTCTCCATGCATTTTATGCATTGGTAAAAGCACTATGATGAAAAGTGTGATATGTTTTCAGGTATCTCCTATACTAATAGAGCCACATGCTCACCGGTTTGCCACATGATGTAGGCCTATGGACTGAACAAGAAACCACCAAAAATTTTAACCAGTCATCGTTCTCACAACACTGAGGACCAGTCATTCGAAATGACTTCTCCATGCATTTTATGCATTGGTAAAAGCACTATGATGAAAAGTGTGATATGTTTTCAGGTATCTCCTATACTAATAGAGCCACATGCTCACCGGTTTGCCACATGATGTAGGCCTATGGACTGAACAAGAAACCACCAAAAATTTTCACCAGTCATCATTCTCACAACACTGAGGACCAGTCATTCGAAATGACTTCTCCATGCATTTTCTGCATTGGTAAAAGCACTATGATGAAAAGTGTGATATGTTTTCAGGTATCTCCTATACTAATAGAGCCACATGCTCACCGGTTTGCCACATGATGTAGGCCTATGGACTGAACAAGAAACCACCAAAAATTTTAACCAGTCATCGTTCTCACAACACTGAGGACCAGTCATTCGAAATGACTTCTCCATGCATTTTATGCATTGGTAAAAGCACTATGATGAAAAGTGTGATATGTTTTCAGGTATCTCCTATACTAATAGAGCCACATGCTCACCGGTTTGCCACATGATGTAGGCCTATGGACTGAACAAGAAACCACCAAAAATTTTAACCAGTCATCGTTCTCACAACACTGAGGACCAGTCATTCGAAATGACTTCTCCATGCATTTTATGCATTGGTAAAAGCACTATGATGAAAAGTGTGATATGTTTTCAGGTATCTCCTATACTAATAGAGCCACATGCTCACCGGTTTGCCACATGATGTAGGCCTATGGACTGAACAAGAAACCACCAAAAATTTTAACCAGTCATCGTTCTCACAACACTGAGGACCAGTCATTCGAAATGACTTCTCCATGCATTTTATGCATTGGTAAAAGCACTATGATGAAAAGTGTGATATGTTTTCAGGTATCTCCTATACTAATAGAGCCACATGCTCACCGGTTTGCCACATGATGTAGGCCTATGGACTGAACAAGAAACCACCAAAAATTTTAACCAGTCATCGTACTCACAACACTGAGGACCAGTCATTCGAAATGACTTCTCCATGCATTTTATGCATTGGTAAAAGCACTATGATGAAAAGTGTGATATGTTTTCAGGTATCTCCTATACTAATAGAGCCACATGCTCACCGGTTTGCCACATGATGTAGGCCTATGGACTGAACAAGAAACCACCAAAAATTTTAACCAGTCATCGTTCTCACAACACTGAGGACCAGTCATTCGAAATGACTTCTCCATGCATTTTATGCATTGGTAAAAGCACTATGATGAAAAGTGTGATATGTTTTCAGGTATCTCCTATACTAATAGAGCCACATGCTCACCGGTTTGCCACATGATGTAGGCCTATGGACTGAACAAGAAACCACCAAAAATTTTAACCAGTCATCGTTCTCACAACACTGAGGACCAGTCATTCGAAATGACTTCTCCATGCATTTTATGCATTGGTAAAAGCACTATGATGAAAAGTGTGATATGTTTTCAGGTATCTCCTATACTAATAGAGCCACATGCTCACCGGTTTGCCACATGATGTAGGCCTATGGACTGAACAAGAAACCACCAAAAATTTTCACCAGTCATCATTCTCACAACACTGAGGACCAGTCATTCGAAATGACTTCTCCATGCATTTTCTGCATTGGTAAAAGCACTATGATGAAAAGTGTGATATGTTTTCAGGTATCTCCTATACTAATAGAGCCACATGCTCACCGGTTTGCCACATGATGTAGGCCTATGGACTGAACAAGAAACCACCAAAAATTTTAACCAGTCATCGTTCTCACAAAACTGAGGACCAGTCATTCGAAATGACTTCTCCATGCATTTTATGCATTGGTAAAAGCACTATGATGAAAAGTGTGATATGTTTTCAGGTATCTCCTATACTAATAGAGCCACATGCTCACCGGTTTGCCACATGATGTAGGCCTATGGACTGAACAAGAAACCACCAAAAATTTTAACCAGTCATCGTTCTCACAACACTGAGGACCAGTCATTCGAAATGACTTCCCCATGCATTTTATGCATTGGTAAAAGCACTATGATGAAAAGTGTGATATGTTTTCAGGTATCTCCTATACTAATAGAGCCACATGCTCACCGGTTTGCCACATGATGTAGGCCCATGGACTGAACAAGAAACCACCAAAAATTTTAACCAGTCATCGTTCTCACAACACTGAGGACCAGTCATTCGAAATGACTTCTCCATGCATTTTATGCATTGGTAAAAGCACTATGATGAAAAGTGTGATATGTTTTCAGGTATCTCCTATACTAATAGAGCCACATGCTCACCGGTTTGCCACATGATGTAGGCCTATGGACTGAACAAGAAACCACCAAAAATTTTAACCAGTCATCGTTCTCACAACACTGAGGACCAGTCATTCGAAATGACTTCTCCATGCATTTTATGCATTGGTAAAAGCACTATGATGAAAAGTGTGATATGCTTTCAGGTATCTCCTATACTAATAGAGCCACATGCTCACCGGTTTGCCACATGATGTAGGCCTATGGACTGAACAAGAAACCACCAAAAATTTTAACCAGTCATCGTTCTCACAACACTGAGGACCAGTCATTCGAAATGACTTCTCCATGCATTTTATGCATTGGTAAAAGCACTATGATGAAAAGTGTGATATGTTTTCAGGTATCTCCTATACTAATAGAGCCACATGCTCACCGGTTTGCCACATGATGTAGGCCTATGGACTGAACAAGAAACCACCAAAATTTTAACCAGTCATCGTTCTCACAACACTGAGGACCAGTCATTCGAAATGACTTCTCCATGCATTTTATGCATTGGTAAAAGCACTATGATGAAAAGTGTGATATGTTTTCAGGTATCTCCTATACTAATAGAGCCACATGCTCACCGGTTTGCCACATGATGTAGGCCTATGGACTGAACAAGAAACCACCAAAAATTTTAACCAGTCATCGTTCTCACAACACTGAGGACCAGTCATTCGAAATGACTTCTCCATGCATTTTATGCATTGGTAAAAGCACTATGATGAAAAGTGTGATATGTTTTCAGGTATCTCCTATACTAATAGAGCCACATGCTCACCGGTTTGCCACATGATGTAGGCCTATGGACTGAACAAGAAACCACCAAAAATTTTAACCAGTCATCGTTCTCACAACACTGAGGACCAGTCATTCGAAATGACTTCTCCATGCATTTTATGCATTGGTAAAAGCACTATGATGAAAAGTGTGATATGTTTTCAGGTATCTCCTATACTAATAGAGCCACATGCTCACCGGTTTGCCACATGATGTAGGCCTATGGACTGAACAAGAAACCACCAAAAATTTTAACCAGTCATCGTTCTCACAACACTGAGGACCAGTCATTCGAAATGACTTCTCCATGCATTTTATGCATTGGTAAAAGCACTATGATGAAAAGTGTGATATGTTTTCAGGTATCTCCTATACTAATAGAGCCACATGCTCACCGGTTTGCCACATGATGTAGGCCTATGGACTGAACAAGAAACCACCAAAAATTTTAACCAGTCATCGTTCTCACAACACTGAGGACCAGTCATTCGAAATGACTTCTCCATGCATTTTATGCATTGGTAAAAGCACTATGATGAAAAGTGTGATATGTTTTCAGGTATCTCCTATACTAATAGAGCCACATGCTCACCGGTTTGCCACATGATGTAGGCCTATGGACTGAACAAGAAACCACCAAAAATTTTAACCAGTCATCGTTCTCACAACACTGAGGACCAGTCATTCGAAATGACTTCTCCATGCATTTTATGCATTGGTAAAAGCACTATGATGAAAAGTGTGATATGTTTTCAGGTATCTCCTATACTAATAGAGCCACATGCTCACCGGTTTGCCACATGATGTAGGCCTATGGACTGAACAAGAAACCACCAAAAATTTTAACCAGTCATCGTTCTCACAACACTGAGGACCAGTCATTCGAAATGACTTCTCCATGCATTTTATGCATTGGTAAAAGCACTATGATGAAAAGTGTGATATGTTTTCAGGTATCTCCTATACTAATAGAGCCACATGCTCACCGGTTTGCCACATGATGTAGGCCTATGGACTGAACAAGAAACCACCAAAAATTTTAACCAGTCATCGTTCTCACAACACTGAGGACCAGTCATTCGAAATGACCAAGGAAGGTGACGGGCACAAGGGGGCATTCTTTGCGTCTGGAGGAGAGAAGGTTTTTCCACCAACATAAAAGAGGATTCTTTACTGTTAGGGCAGTGAGAATCTGGAATTGCTTGCCTGAGGAGGTGGTGATGGCGAACTCAGTCGAGAGGTTCAAGAGAGGCCTGGATGTCTTCCTGGAGCAGAACAATATTGTATCATACAATTATTAGGTTCTGTAGAAGGACGTAGATCTGGGTATTTATTTATTATGATGGAATATAGGCTGAACTGGATGGACAAATGTCTCTTTTCGGCCTTACTAACTATGTTACTATGTTACTATGTTACTGAGGACCAGTCATTCGAAATGACTTCTCCATGCATTTTATGCATTGGTAAAAGCACTATGATGAAAAGTGTGATATGTTTTCAGGTATCTCCTATACTAATAGAGCCACATGCTCACCGGTTTGCCACATGATGTAGGCCTATGGACTGAACAAGAAACCACCAAAAATTTTAACCAGTCATCGTTCTCACAACACTGAGGACCAGTCATTCGAAATGACTTCTCCATGCATTTTATGCATTGGTAAAAGCACTATGATGAAAAGTGTGATATGTTTTCAGGTATCTCCTATACTAATAGAACCACATGCTCACCGGTTTGCCACATGATGTAGGCCTATGGACTGAACAAGAAACCACCAAAAATTTTAACCAGTCATCGTTCTCACAACACTGAGGACCAGTCATTCGAAATGACTTCTCCATGCATTTTATGCATTGGTAAAAGCACTATGATGAAAAGTGTGATATGTTTTCAGGTATCTCCTATACTAATAGAGCCACATGCTCACCGGTTTGCCACATGATGTAGGCCTATGGACTGAACAAGAAACCACCAAAAATTTTAACCAGTCATCGTTCTCACAACACTGAGGACCAGTCATTCGAAATGACTTCTCCATGCATTTTATGCATTGGTAAAAGCACTATGATGAAAAGTGTGATATGCTTTCAGGTATCTCCTATACTAATAGAGCCACATGCTCACCGGTTTGCCACATGATGTAGGCCTATGGACTGAACAAGAAACCACCAAAAATTTTAACCAGTCATCGTTCTCACAACACTGAGGACTAGTCATTCGAAATGACTTCTCCATGCATTTTATGCATTGGTAAAAGCACTATGATGAAAAGTGTGATATGTTTTCAGGTATCTCCTATACTAATAGAGCCACATGCTCACCGGTTTGCCACATGATGTAGGCCTATGGACTGAACAAGAAACCACCAAAAATTTTAACCAGTCATCGTTCTCACAACACTGAGGACCAGTCATTCGAAATGACTTCTCCATGCATTTTATGCATTGGTAAAAGCACTATGATGAAAAGTGTGATATGTTTTCAGGTATCTCCTATACTAATGGAGCCACATGCTCACCGGTTTGCCACATGATGTAGGCCTATGGACTGAACAAGAAACCACCAAAAATTTTAACCAGTCATCGTACTCACAACACTGAGGACCAGTCATTCGAAATGACTTCTCCATGCATTTTATGCATTGGTAAAAGCACTATGATGAAAAGTGTGATATGTTTTCAGGTATCTCCTATACTAATAGAGCCACATGCTCACCGGTTTGCCACATGATGTAGGCCTATGGACTGAACAAGAAACCACCAAAAATTTTAACCAGTCATCGTTCTCACAACACTGAGGACCAGTCATTCGAAATGACTTCTCCATGCATTTTATGCATTGGTAAAAGCACTATGATGAAAAGTGTGATATGTTTTCAGGTATCTCCTATACTAATAGAGCCACATGCTCACCGGTTTGCCACATGATGTAGGCCCTATGGACTGGAACAAGAAACCACCAAAAATTTTAACCAGTCATCGTTCTCACAACACTGAGGACCAGTCATTCGAAATGACTTTCTCCATGCATTTTATGCATTGGTAAAAGCACTATGATGAAAAGTGTGATATGTTTTCAGGTATCTCCTATACTAATAGAGCCACATGCTCACCGGTTTGCCACATGATGTAGGCCTATGGACTGAACAAGAAACCACCAAAAATTTTAACCAGTCATCGTTCTCACAACACTGAGGACCAGTCATTCGAAATGACTTCTCCATGCATTTTATGCATTGGTAAAAGCACTATGATGAAAAGTGTGATATGTTTTCAGGTATCTCCTATACTAATAGAGCCACATGCTCACCGGTTTGCCACATGATGTAGGCCTATGGACTGAACAAGAAACCACCAAAAATTTTAACCAGTCATCGTTCTCACAACACTGAGGACCAGTCATTCGAAATGACTTCTCCATGCATTTTATGCATTGGTAAAAGCACTATGATGAAAAGTGTGATATGTTTTCAGGTATCTCCTATACTAATAGAGCCACATGCTCACCGGTTTGCCACATGATGTAGGCCTATGGACTGAACAAGAAACCACCAAAAATTTTAAACCAGTCATCGTTCTCACAACACTGAGGACCAGTCATTCGAAATGACTTCTCCATGCATTTTATGCATTGGGTAAAAGCACTATGATGAAAAGTGTGATATGTTTTCAGGTATCTCCTATACTAATAGAGCCACATGCTCACCGGTTTGCCACATGATGTAGGCCTATGGACTGAACAAGAAACCACCAAAAATTTTAACCAGTCATCGTTCTCACAACACTGAGGACCAGTCATTCGAAATGACTTCTCCATGCATTTTATGCATTGGTAAAAGCACTATGATGAAAAAGTGTGATATGTTTTCAGGTATCTCCTATACTAATAGAGCCACATGCTCACCGGTTTGCCACATGATGTAGGCCTATGGACTGAACAAGAAACCACCAAAAATTTTAACCAGTCATCGTTCTCACAACACTGAGGACCAGTCCATTCGAAATGACTTCTCCATGCATTTTATGCATTGGTAAAAGCACTATGATGAAAAGTGTGATATGTTTTCTAGGTATCTCCTATACTAATAGAGCCACATGCTCACCGGTTTGCCACATGATGTAGGCCTATGGACTGAACAAGAAACCACCAAAAATTTTAACTCAGTCATCGTTCTCACAACACTGAGGACCAGTCATTCGAAATGACTTCTCCATGCATTTTATGCATTGGTAAAAGCACTATGATGAAAAGTGTGATATGTTTTCAGGTATCTCCTATACTAATAGAGCCACATGCTCACCGGTTTGCCACATGATGTAGGCCTATGGACTGAACAAGAAACCACCAAAAATTTTAACCAGTCATCGTTCTCACAACACTGAGGACCAGTCATTCGAAATGACTTCTCCATGCATTTTATGCATTGGTAAAAGCACTATGATGAAAAGTGTGATATGTTTTCAGGTATCTCCTATACTAATAGAGCCACATGCTCACCGGTTTGCCACATGATGTAGGCCTATGGACTGAACAAGAAACCACCAAAAATTTTAACCAGTCATCGTTCTCACAACACTGAGGACCAGTCATTCGAAATGACTTCTCCATGCATTTTATGCATTGGTAAAAGCACTATGATGAAAAGTGTGATATGTTTTCAGGTATCTCCTATACTAATAGAGCCACATGCTCACCGGTTTGCCACATGATGTAGGCCTATGGACTGAACAAGAAACCACCAAAAATTTTAACCAGTCATCGTTCTCACAACACTGAGGACCAGTCATTCGAAATGACTTCTCCATGCATTTTATGCATTGGTAAAAGCACTATGATGAAAAGTGTGATATGTTTTCAGGTATCTCCTATACTAATAGAGCCACATGCTCACCGGTTTGCCACATGATGTAGGCCTATGGACTGAACAAGAAAACCACCAAAAATTTTAACCAGTCATCGTTCTCACAACACTGAGGACCAGTCATTCGAAATGACTTCTCCATGCATTTTATGCATTGGTAAAAGCACTATGATGAAAAGTGTGATAGTTTTCAGGTATCTCCTATACTAATAGAGCCACATGCTCACCGGTTTGCCACATGATGTAGGCCTATGGGACTGAACAAGAAACCACCAAAAATTTTAACCAGTCATCGTACTCACAACACTGAGGACAGTCATTCGAAATGACTTCTCCATGCATTTTATGCATTGGTAAAAAGCACTATGATGAAAAGTGTGATATGTTTTCAGGTATCTCCTATACTAATAGAGCCACATGCTCACCGGTTTGCCACATGATGTAGGCCTATGGACTGAACAAGAAACCACCAAAAATTTTAACCAGTCATCGTTCTCGACAACACTGAGGACCAGTCATTCGAAATGACTTCTCCATGCATTTTATGCATTGGTAAAAGCACTATGATGAAAAGTGTGATATGTTTTCAGGTATCTCCTATACTAATAGAGCCACATGCTCACCCGGTTTGCCACATGATGTAGGCCTATGGACTGAACAAGAAACCACCAAAAATTTTAACCAGTCATCGTTCTCACAACACTGAGGACCAGTCATTCGAAATGACTTCTCCATGCATTTTATGCATTGGTAAAAAGCACTATGATGAAAAGTGTGATATGTTTTCAGGTATCTCCTATACTAATAGAGCCACATGCTCACCGGTTTGCCACATGATGTAGGCCTATGGACTGAACAAGAAACCACCAAAAATTTTAACCAGTCATCGTTCTCACAACACTGAGGACCAGTCATTCGAAATGACTTCTCCATGCATTTTATGCATTGGTAAAAGCACTATGATGAAAAGTGTGATATGTTTTCAGGTATCTCCTATACTAATAGAGCCACATGCTCACCGGTTTGCCACATGATGTAGGCCTATGGACTGAACAAGAAACCACCAAAAATTTTAACCAGTCATCGTTCTCACAACACTGAAGGACCAGTCATTCGAAATGACTTCTCCATGCATTTTATGCATTGGTAAAAGCACTATGATGAAAAGTGTGATATGTTTTCAGGTATCTCCTATACTAATAGAGCCACATGCTCACCGGTTTGCCACATGATGTAGGCCTATGGACTGAACAAGAAACCACCAAAAATTTTAACCAGTCATCGTTCTCACAACACTGAGGACCAGTCATTCGAAATGACTTCTCCATGCATTTTATGCATTGGTAAAAGCACTATGATGAAAAGTGTGATATGTTTTCAGGTATCTCCTATACTAATAGAGCCACATGCTCACCGGTTTGCCACATGATGTAGGCCTATGGACTGAACAAGAAACCACCAAAAATTTTAACCAGTCATCGTTCTCACAACACTGAGGACCAGTCATTCGAAATGACTTCTCCATGCATTTTATGCATTGGTAAAAGCACTATGATGAAAAGTGTGATATGTTTTCAGGTATCTCCTATACTAATAGAGCCACATGCTCACCGGTTTGCCACATGATGTAGGCCTATGGACTGAACAAGAAACCACCAAAAATTTTAACCAGTCATCGTTCTCACAACACTGAGGACCAGTCATTCGAAATGACTTCTCCATGCATTTTATGCATTGGTAAAAGCACTATGATGAAAAGTGTGATATGTTTTCAGGTATCTCCTATACTAATAGAGCCACATGCTCACCGGTTTGCCACATGATGTAGGCCTATGGACTGAACAAGAAACCACCAAAAATTTTAACCAGTCATCGTATCTCACAACACTGAGGACCAGTCATTCGAAATGACTTCTCCATGCATTTTATGCATTGGTAAAAGCACTATGATGAAAAGTGTGATATGTTTTCAGGTATCTCCTATACTAATAGAGCCACATGCTCACCGGTTTGCCACATGATGTAGGCCTATGGACTGAACAAGAAACCACCAAAAATTTTAACCAGTCATCGTTCTCACAACACTGAGGACCAGTCATTCGAAATGACTTCTCCATGCATTTTATGCATTGGTAAAAGCACTATGATGAAAAAGTGTGATATGTTTTCAGGTATCGTCCTATACTAATAGAGCCACATGCTCACACGGTTTGCCACATGATGTAGGCCTATGGACTGAACAAGAAACCACCAAAAATTTTAACCAGTCATCGTTCTCACAACACTGAGGACCAGTCATTCGAAATGACTTCTCCATGCATTTTATGCATTGGTAAAAGCACTATGATGAAAAGTGTGATATGTTTTCAGGTATCTCCTATACTAATAGAGCCACATGCTCACCGGTTTGCCACATGATGTAGGCCTATGGACTGAACAAAGAAACCACCAAAAATTTTAACCAGTCATCGTTCTCACAACACTGAGGACCAGTCATTCGAAATGACTTCTCCATGCATTTTATGCATTGGTAAAAGCACTATGATGAAAAGTGTGATATGTTTTCAGGTATCTCCTATACTAATAGAGGCCACATGCTCACGCGGTTTGCCACATGATGTAGGCCTATGGACTGAACAAGAAACCACCAAAAATTTTAACCAGTCATCGTTCTCTCACTAACACTGAGGACCAGTCATTCGAAATGACTTCTCCATGCATTTTATGCATTGGTAAAAGCACTATGATGAAAAGTGTGATATGTTTTCAGGTATCTCCCTATACTAATAGAGCCACATGCTCACCGGTTTGCCACATGATGTAGGCCTATGGACTGAACAAGAAACCACCAAAAATTTTAACCAGTCATCGTTCTCACAACACTGAGGACCAGTCATTCGAAATGACTTCTCCATGCATTTTATGCATTGGTAAAAGCACTATGATGAAAAGTGTGATATGTTTTCAGGTATCTCCTATACTAATAGAGCCACATGCTCACCCGGTTTGCCACATGATGTAGGCCTATGGACTGAACAAGAAACCACCAAAAATTTTAACCAGTCATCGTTCTCGACAACACTGAGGACCAGTCATTCGAAATGACTTCTCCATGCATTTTATGCATTGGTTAAAAGCACTATGATGAAAAGTGTGATATGTTTTCAGGTATCTCCTATACTAATAGAGCCACATGCTCACCGGTTTGCCACATGATGTAGGCCTATGGACTGAACAAGAAACCACCAAAAATTTTAACCAGTCATCGTTCTCACAACACTGAGGACCAGTCATTCGAAATGACTTCTCCATGCATTTTATGCATTGGGTAAAAGCACTATGATGAAAAGTGTGATATGTTTTCAGGTATCTCCTATACTAATAGAGCCACATGCTCACCGGTTTGCCACATGATGTAGGCCTATGGACTGAACAAGAAACCACCAAAAATTTTAACCAGTCATCGTTCTCACAACACTGAGGACCAGTCATTCGAAATGACTTCTCCATGCATTTTATGCATTGGTAAAAGCACTATGATGAAAAGTGTGATATGTTTTCAGGTATCTCCTATACTAATAGAGCCACATGCTCACCGGTTTGCCACATGATGTAGGCCTATGGACTGAACAAGAAACCACCAAAAATTTTAACCAGTCATCGTTCTCACAACACTGAGGACCAGTCATTCGAAATGACTTCTCCATGCATTTTATGCATTGGTAAAAAGCACTATGATGAAAAGTGTGATATGTTTTCAGGTATCTCCTATACTAATAGAGCCACATGCTCACCGGTTTGCCACATGATGTAGGCCTATGGACTGAACAAGAAACCACCAAAAATTTAACCAGTCATCGTTCTCACAACACTGAGGACCAGTCATTCGAAATGACTTCTCCATGCATTTTATGCATTGGTAAAAGCACTATGATGAAAAGTGTGATATGTTTTCAGGTATCTCCTATACTAATAGAGCCACATGCTCACCGGTTTGCCACATGATGTAGGCCTATGGACTGAACAAGAAACCACCAAAAATTTTAACCAGTCATCGTTCTCACAACACTGAGGACCCAGTCATTCGAAATGACTTCTCCATGCATTTTATGCATTGGTAAAAGCACTATGATGAAAAGTGTGATATGTTTTCAGGTATCTCCTATACTAATAGAGCCACATGCTCACCGGTTTGCCACATGATGTAGGCCTATGGACTGAACAAGAAACCACCAAAAATTTTAACCAGTCATCGTTCTCACAACACTGAGGACCAGTCATTCGAAATGACTTCTCCATGCATTTTATGCATTGGTAAAAGCACTATGATGAAAAGTGTGATATGTTTTCAGGTATCTCCTATACTAATTAGAGCCACATGCTCACCTAGCGGTTTGCCACATGATGTAGGCCTATGGACTGAACAAGAAACCACCAAAAATTTTAACCAGTCATCGTTCTCACAACACTGAGGCCAGTCATTCGAAATGACTTCACCATGCATTTTATGCATTGGTAAAAGCACTATGATGAAAAAGTGTGATATGTTTTCAGGTATCCTCCTATACTAATAGAGCCACATGCTCACCCGGTTTGCCACATGATGTAGGCCTATGGACTGAACAAGAAACCACCAAAAATTTTAACCAGTCATCGTTCTCACAACACTGAGGACCAGTCATTCGAAATGACTTCTCCATGCATTTTATGCATTGGTAAAAGCACTATGATGAAAAGTGTGATATGTTTTCAGGTATCTCCTATACTAATAGAGCCACATGCTCACCGGTTTGCCACATGATGTAGGCCTATGGACTGAACAAGAAACCACCAAAAATTTTAACCAGTCATCGTTCTCACAACACTGAGGACCAGTCATTCGAAATGACTTCTCCATGCATTTTATGCATTGGTAAAAGCACTATGATGAAAAGTGTGATATGTTTTCAGGTATCTCCTATACTAATAGAGCCACATGCTCACCGGTTTGCCACATGATGTAGGGCCTATGGACTGAACAAGAAAACCACCAAAAATTTTAACCAGTCATCGTTCTCGACAACACTGAGGACCAGTCATTCGAAAATGACTTCTCCATGCATTTTTAATGCATTGGTAAAAGCACTATGATGAAAAGTGTGATATGTTTTCAGGTATCTCCTATACTAATAGAGCCACATGCTCACCGGTTTGCCACATGATGTAGGCCTATGGACTGAACAAGAAACCACCAAAAATTTTAACCAGTCATCGTTCTCACAACACTGAGGACCAGTCATTCGAAATGACTTCTCCATGCATTTTATGCATTGGTAAAAGCACTATGATGAAAAGTGTGATATGTTTTCAGGTATCTCCTATACTAATAGAGCCACATTCTCACGCGGTTTGCCACATGATGTAGGCCTATGGACTGAACAAGAAACCACCAAAAATTTTAACCAGTCATCGTTCTCACAACACTGAGGACCAGTCATTCGAAATGACTTCTCCATGCATTTTATGCATTGGTAAAAGCACTATGATGAAAAGTGTGATATGTTTTCAGGTATCTCCTATACTAATAGAGCCACATGCTCACCGGTTTGCCGACATGATGTAGGCCTATGGACTGAACAAGAAACCACCACAAAAATTTTAACCCAGTCATCGTTCTCACAACACTGAGGACCAGTCATTCGAAATGACTTCTCCATGCATTTTATGCATTGGTAAAAAGCACTATGATGAAAAGTGTGATATGTTTTCAGGTATCTCCTATACTAATAGAGCCACATGCTCACCGGTTTGCCACATGATGTAGGCCTATGGACTGAACAAGAAACCACCAAAAATTTTAACCAGTCATCGTTCCTCACAACACTGAGGACCAGTCATTCGAAATGACTTCTCCATGCATTTTATGCATTGGTAAAAGCACTATGATGAAAAGTGTGATATGTTTTCAGGTATCTCCTATACTAATAGAGCCACATGCTCACCGGTTTGCCACATGATGTAGGCCTATGGACTGAACAAGAAACACCACAAAATTTTAACCAGTCATCGTTCTCACAACACTGAGGACCAGTCATTCGAAAGTGACTTCTCCATGCATTTTATGCATTGGTAAAAGCACTATGATGAAAAGTGTGATATGTTTTCAGGTATCTCCTATACTAATAGAGCCACATGCTCACCGGTTTGCCACATGATGTAGGCCTATGGACTGAACAAGAAACCACCAAAAATTTTAACCAGTCATCGTTCTCACAACACTGAGGACCAGTCATTCGAAATGACTTCTCCATGCATTTTATGCATTGGTAAAAGCACTATGATGAAAAGTTGTGATATGTTTTCAGGTATCTCCTATACTAATAGAGCCACATGCTCACCGGTTTTGCCACATGATGTAGGCCCTATGGACTGAACAAGAAACCACCAAAAATTTTAGACCAGTCATCGTTCTCACAACACTGAGGACCAGTCATTCGAAATGACTTCTCCATGCATTTTATGCATTGGTAAAAGCACTATGATGAAAAAGTGTGATATGTTTTCAGGTATCTCCTATATCTAATAGAGCCACATGCTCACCGGTTTTGCCACATGATGTAGGCCTATGGACTGAACAAGAAACCACCAAAATTTTAAACCAGTCATCGTTCTCACAACACTGAGGGACCAGTCATTCGAGATGACTTCTCCATATGCCATTTTAATGCATTGGGTAAAAGCACTATGATGAAAAGTGTGATATGTTTTCAGGTATCGTCCTATACTAATAGAGCCACATGCTCACCGGTTTGCCATCATG